>NC_048572.1:84693414-84763414 GCF_013265735.2 Oncorhynchus mykiss | reverse complement strand
AGTTATAATGTATAACTAATGACTACGAGACTATACCAGTTATAATATATAACTAACTATAACTAACTATACCAGTTATAATGTATAACTAATGACTACGAGACTATACGAGTTATAATATATAACTAACTATACCTAACTATACCAGTTATAATGTATAACTAATGACTACTAGACTATACCAGTTATAATGTATAACTGACTATAACTAACTATACCAGTTATAATGTATAACTAATGACTACTAGACTATACCAGTTATAATGTATAACTAACTAATGACTACTAGACTATACCAGTTATAATGTATAACTAACTATAACTAACTATACCAGTTATAATGTATAACTAATAACTACGAGACTATATGAGTTATAATATATAACTAACTATAACTAACTATACCAGTTATAATGTATAACTAACTATAACTAACTATACCAGTAGTTATAAAGTATAACTAACTATAACTAACTACACCAGTTATAATGTATAACTAACTATAACTAACTATACCAGTTATAATGTATAACTAATGACTACTAGACTATACCAGTAGTTATAATGTATCACTAACTATAACTAACTATACCAGTAGTTATAATATATAACTAACTATAACTAACTATACCAGTAGTTATAATGTATAACTAACAATAACTAACTATACCAGTATATATAATGTATAACTAATGACTACTAGACTATATCAGTTAAAATGTATAACTAACTATAACTAACTATACCAGTTATAATGTATAACTAATGACTACTAGACTATACCAGTTATAATGTATGACTAACTATAACTAACTATACCAGTTATAATGTATAACTAACTATACCAGTTATAATGTATAACTAATGACATCTAGACTATACCAGTTATAATGTATAACTAACTATAACTAACTATACCAGTTATAATGTATAACTAACTATAACTAACTATACCAGTTATAATGTATAACTAACTATAACTAACTATACCAGTTATAATGTATAACTAATGACTACTAGACTATACCAGTTATAATGTATAACTAACTATAACTAACTATACCCGTTATAATGTATAATTAATGACTACTAGACTATACCAGTAGTTATAATGTATAACTAACTATAACTAACTATACCAGTAGTTATAATGTATAACTAACTATAACTAACTATACCAGTAGTTACAATGTATAACTAATTATAACTAACTATAACAGTAGTTATAATGTATAACTAACTATAACTAACTATACCAGTAGTTATAATGTATAACTAACTATAACTAACTATACCAGTAGTTATAATGTATAACTAATGACTACTAGACTATACCAGTAGTTATAATGTATAACTAACTATAACTAACTATACCAGTTATAATGTATAACTAACTATAACTAACTAGACTATACCAGTTATAATGTATAACTAATGACTACTAGACTATACCAGTAGTTATAATGTATAACTAATTATAACTAACTATAGCAGTTATAATGTATAACTAATGACTACTAGACTATACCAGTTATAATATATAACTAACTATAACTAACTAACTATACCAGTTATAATGTATAACTAACTATAACTAACTATACCAGTTATAATGTATAACTAATGACTACTAGACGATACCAGTTATAATGTATAACTAATGACTACTAGACTCTGTCAGTTAGGGCTGAAATTAAACTGCTTGTTTCCCCTAATGTGCTTTACTGTCTACACACACAGCCACACACACCGTGTGTCTCCGTGTCTCCCCAGGAGAATACTACCCTGCTCGGTAATTGCTTTTCTTGCACCAAAATGGATTTTCAAATGTGACATTTCTTTTTTTTCTCTTCTTCTCCTCCTTTTTATAACTCGGCTACACACTAAATACTAACTGGTCTGTATAGTAATACTAACTGGTCTGTCTAGTAATACTAACTGGTCTGAATAGTAATACTAACTGGTCTGTATAGTAATACTAACTGGTCTGTCTAGTAATACTAACTGGTCTGAATAGTAATACTAACTGGTCTGTATAGTAATACTAACTGGTAATACTAACTGGTCTGAAAAGTAATACTAACTGGCCTGTCTAGTAATACTAACTGGTCTGTATAGTAATACTAACTGGTAATACTAACTGGTCTGAATAGTAATACTAACTGGTCTGTCTAGTAATACTAACTGGTCTGTATAGTAATACTAACTGGTAATACTAACTGGTCTGAATAGTAATACTAACTGGTCTGTATAGTAATACTAACTGGTAATACTAACTGGTCTGAATAGTAATACTAACTGGTCTGTATAGTAATACTAACTGGTCTGTTTAGTAATACTAACTGGTAATACTAACTGGTCTGAATAGTAATACTAACTGGTCTGTATAGTAATACTAACTGGTCTGTATGGTAATATTAACTGGTCTGTCTAGTAATACTAACTGGTCTGTATAGTAATACTAACTGGTAATACTAACTGGTCTGAATAGTAATACTAACTGGTCTGTATAGTAATACTAACTGGTAATACTAACTGGTCTGAATAGTAATATTAACTGGTCTGTCTAGTAATACTAACTGGTCTGTATAGTAATACTAACTGGTAATACTAACTGGTCTGTCTAGTAATACTAACTGGTCTGTATAGTAATACTAACTGGTCTGTATGGTAATACTAACTGGTCTGTATAGTAATACTAACTGGTCTGAATAGTAATACTAACTGGTCTGTCTAGTAATACTAACTGGTCTGTCTAGTAATACTAACTGGTCTGTATAGTAATACTAACTGGTCTGTATAGTAATACTAACTGGTAATACTAACTGGTCTGAATAGTAATACTAACTGGTCTGTATAGTAATACTAACTGGTCTGTATGGTAATACTAACTAGTCTGTATAGTAATACTAACTGGTCTGAATAGTAATACTAACTGGTCTGTCTAGTAATACTAACTGGTCTGAATAGTAATACTAACTGGTCTGTCTAGTAATACTAACTGGTCTGTATAGTAATACTAACTGGTAATACTAACTGGTCTGAATAGTAATACTAACTGGTCTGTATAGTAATACTAACTGGTAATACTAACTGGTCTGAATAGTAATACTAACTGGTCTGTCTAGTAATACTAACTGGTCTGTATAGTAATACTAACTGGTAATACTAACTGGTCTGAATAGTAATACTAACTGGTCTGTATAGTAATACTAACTGGTCTGTATGGTAATACTAACTGGTCTGTATAGTAATACTAACTGGTCTGAATAGTAATACTAACTGGTCTGTCTAGTAATACTAACTGGTCTGAATAGTAATACTAACTGGTCTGTCTAGTAATACCAACTGGTCTGTATAGTAATACTAACTGGTCTGTCTAGTAATACTAACTGGTCTGTCTAGTAATACTAACTGGTCTGTATAGTAATACTAACTGGTAATACTAACTGGTCTGAATAGTAATACTAACTGGTCTGTATAGTAATACTAACTGTTCTGTATAGTAATACTAACTGGTAATACTAACTGGTCTGTATAGTAATACTAACTGGTCTGTATATTAATACTAACTGGTCTGTATAGTAATACTAACTGGTCTGTATAGTAATACTAACTGGTCTGAATAGTAATACTAACTGGTCTGTCTAGTAATACTAACTGGTCTGAATAGTAATACTAACTGGTCTGTCTAGTAATACTAACTGGTCTGTATAGTAATACTAACTGGTCTGTCTAGTAATACTAACTGGCCTGTCTAGTAATACTAACTGGTCTGTATAGTAATACTAACTGGTAATACTAACTGGTCTGAATAGTAATACTAACTGGTCTGTATAGTAATACTAACTGGTCTGTATAGTAATACTAACTGGTAATACTAACTGGTCTGAATAGTAATACTAACTGGTCTGTCTAGTAATACTAACTGGTCTGTATAGTAATACTAACTGGTCTGTCTGTATATTAATACTAATTGGTCTGTATACTAATACTAACTGGTCTGTATAGTAATACTAACTGGTCTGTATAGTAATACTAACTGGTCTGTATAGTAATACTAACTGGTCTGTATATTAATACTAACTGGTCTGTATATTAATACTAACTGGTAATACTAACTGGTCTGTATAGTAATACTAACTGGTAATACTAACTGGTCTGTATAGTAATACTAACTGGTCTGTATAGTAATACTAACTGGTCTGTATAGTAATACTAACTGGTCTGTATAGTAATACTAACTGGTCTGTATAGTAATACTAACTGGTAATACTAACTGGTCTGTATAGTAATACTAACTGGTCTGTATAGTAATACTAACTGGTCTGTATGGTAATACTAACTGGTCTGTATGGTAATACTAACTGGTAATACTAACTGGTCTGAATAGTAATACTAACTGGTCTGTCTAGTAATACTAACTGGTCTGTATAGTAATACTAACTGGTCTGTCTGTATATTAATACTAATTGGTCTGTATACTAATACTAACTGGTCTGTATAGTAATACTAACTGGTCTGTATAGTAATACTAACTGGTCTGAATAGTAATACTAACTGGTCTGTATAGTAATACTAACTGGTCTGTCTGTATATTAATACTAACTGGTCTGTATAGTAATACTAACTGGTCTGTATAGTAATACTAACTGGTCTGTATGTTAGTCTGGATACAACCACTGCCATGTCTCCTCATCTTCCTCCATCCCCGTCTCCCTGCCCACTAGCGAGCTGTAAGAGAGCTATAAACTCACCAGTCGTGACAATGTGTGTGATGTAACTCAGCAGAAACCTGCTTCTTCAATCAATATCAGAACAAGCTGGCTGACAGCTGTAAAGTCTATCTGCAGGGGAACATGGGGATTCTGTCAGACAGACAATAACTGTGGGCTAGTGTACCATGCTGAGGGATACCTCCCAAATGGCACCCTGTTCCCTATACAGTGGAATCTGAAATTTTTCCCACATTTTGTTACGTTACTGCCTTATTCTAAAATTTATTAAATTAACTTTTGTCCTCATCAATCTACACCCAATATCCCATAATGACATCACAATACCCCATGATGACATCACAATACCCCATAATGACATCATAATACCCCATAATGACATCATAATACCCCATAATGACATCACAATACCCCATAATGACATCATAATACCCCATAATGACATCATAATGACATCATAATACCCCATAATGACACCACAATACCCCATAATGACATCACAATAACCCATAATGACATCATAATACCCCATAATGACATCATAATATCCCATAATGACCAACGCAAAAACAGGTTTTAATACATTTTTGCAAATGTATTAAAAATAAAAACAGAAACACCTTATTTACATAAGTGATCAGACCCTTTGCTATGAGACTCGACATTGAGCTCAGGTGCATCCTGTTTCCATTGATCCTCCTTGAGATGTTTCTACAACTTGATTGGAGTGCCCCTGTGGAACATTAAATTGATTGGACATGATTTGGAAAGGCTCACACCTGTCTATATAAAGGTCCCACAGTTGACAGTGCATGTCAGAGCAAAAACCAAGCCATGAGGTCAAATTAATTGTCTGTAGAGCTCCGAGACAGGATTGTGTCAAGGCACAGATCTGGGGAAGGGTACCAAACAATTTCTGCAGTATTCTGCAGCATACCAAACAATTTCTGTTGAGATGGGAGAACCTTCCAGAAGGACAACCATCTCTGCAGCACTCCACCAATCAGGCTTTTACGGTAGAGTGGCAGACGGAAGCCGAGTGCAAAAGGCACATGACAACCCGCTTGGAGTTTGTCAAAAGGCACCTAAAGAACTCTCAGACCATGAGAAACAAGATTCTCTGGTCTGATGAAACCAAGATTGAACTCTTTGGCTTGAAAGCCAAGCATCACGTCTTGGCACAGCTCATTACCTGGCCGCTGTTTTTCAGCGGCAGGGACTGGGAGATCAGTCAGGATTGAGATAAAGCTGAACGGAGCAAAGTACAGAGAGATCCTTGATGAAAACCTGCTCCAGAGTACTCAGGACCTCAGACTGGGGTGAAGGTTCACCTTCCAACAGGACAACGACCCTAAGCACACAGCCAAGACAACACAGGAGTGACTTCGGGACAAGTGTCTGGATGTCCTTGAGCGGTGCTGCCCATCCAACCTGACAGAGCTTGAGAGGATCTGCAGAGGAGAATGGGATTAACTGCCCAAATCGCTCACGTTCTGACCTTAGTTCTTTTGTCATGTCTTTGTTTTAGTATGGTCAGGGCGTGAGTTGGGTGGGTTGTCTATGTTCCTTTTTCTACGTTGTGTTTTTGTGTCTTGGCCTGGTATGGTTCTCAATCAGGGACAGCTGTCTATCGTTGTCTCTGATTGAGAACCATTAGGTACGCTTTTCCCCTGTTTTGTGGGAAGTTAACTTTGTAGTTGTTCAGGGCACATAGCCCTTCACGGTTGTTGTTTTGTTCTTCGTTTTGTCGGCGTCATTTTTAAATAAAGTTAAAATCGCTGCCAAGGCTTCAACAAGTAGGGGCTGAAGGGTCAGAATACTTATGTAAATGTAATATTGCAGTTTTTTATTTTTAATACTTTTGCAAAAATGTCTAAAAACCTGTTTTTGCTTTGTCATTATGGGGTATTATGTGTAGATTGATGAGGGAAAAAACAAACAATTTAACACATTTAAGAATAAGGCTGTATAAGGCTGTATAACAAAATGTTATAATCAGGGCTCTAGTCAGTATTCTAGTCAGGGCTCTAGTCAGTATTCTAGTCAGGGCTCTAGTCAGTATTCTAGTCAGGGCTCTAGTCAGTATTCTAGTCGGTGTTCTGGTCGGGGTTCTAGTCAGACTCTAGTCAGGGCTCTGGTCAGGGCTCTGGTCAGTGTTCTGGTCAGGGCTCGAGTCAGGGCTCTAGCCAGGTCTCAAGTCAGTGTTCTGGTCAGGGCTCTAGTCAGTGTTCTGGCCAGGGCTCTAGTCAGTGTTCTGGTCAGGGCTCTCGTCAGTGTTCTGGTCAGGGCTCTAGTCAGTGTTCTGGTCAGGGTTCTGGTCAGGACTCTGGTCAGGACTCTGGTCAGGACTCTGGTCAGGGCTCGAGTCAGTGTTCTAGTCAGGGCTCTAGTCAGGGCTCTGGTCAGAGTTATGGTCAGTGTTCTAGTCAGGGCTCTAGTCAGAGTTCTAGTCAGGGCTCTAGTCAGGGCTCTGGTCAGAGTTCTGGTCATGTTCTAGTCAGGGCTCTAGTCAGGGCTCTAGTCAGAGTTCTAGTCAGTGTTCTGGTCAGGGCTCTAGTCAGTGTTCTAGTCAGTGTTCTGGTCAGTGTTCTGGTCAGGGCTCTAGTCGGTGTTCAGGGCAGGGCTCTGGTCAGGGCTCTGGTCAGGGCTCGAGTCAGGGCTCAAGTCAGTGTTCTGGTCAGGGCTTTAGTCAGTGTTCTGGTCAATGTTTTAGTCAGGGCTCTAGTCAGGGCTCTAGTCATGGCTATAGTCAGGGCGCTAGTCAGTGTTCTGGTCAGGGCTCTAGTCATGGCTCTGGTCAGGGCTCTAGTCAGAGTTCTAGTCAGGGCTCTAGTCAGTATTCTGGTCAGGGCTCTAGTCAGGGCTCTGGTCAGAGTTCTGGTCATGTTCTAGTCAGGGCTCTAGTCAGGGCTCTAGTCAGGGCTCTAGTCAGTGTTCTGGTCAGGGCTCTAGTCAGTGTTCTAGTCAGTGTTCTGGTCAGTGTTCTGGTCAGGGCTCTAGTCGGTGTTCAGGACAGGGCTCTGGTCAGGGCTCTAGTCAGGGCTCTAGTCAGTGTTCTGGTCAGGGCTCTAGTCAGTATTCTGGTCAGGGCTCTAGTCAGTGTTCTGGTCAGTGTTCTAGTCAGGGCTCTGGTCAGTATTCTGGTCAGGGCTCTGGTCAGGGCACTAGTCAGGGCTCTAGTCATGGCTCTAGTCAGGGCTCTAGTCAGTGTTCTAGTCAGGGCTCTAGTCAGGGCTCTAGTCAGTGTTCTAGTCAGTGTTCTAGTCAGTATTCTGGTCAGGGCTCTAGTCAGGGCACTAGTCAGGGCTCTAGTCATGGCTCTAGTCAGGGCTCTAGTCAGGGCTCTGGTCAGGCTCTAGTCAGGGCTCTGGTCAGACTCTAGTCAGGGCTCTGATCAGGGTTCTAGTCAGGGCTCTGGTCAGGCTCTAGTCAGGGCTCTGGTCAGACTCTAGTCAGGGCTCTAGTCAGTGTTCTAGTCAGTGTTCTAGTCAGTATTCTGGTCAGGGCTCTAGTCAGGGCACTAGTCAGGGCTCTAGTCATGGCTCTAGTCAGGGCTCTAGTCAGGGCTCTAGTCAGGGCTCTAGTCAGGGCTCTGGTCAGACTCTAGTCAGGGCTCTGATCAGGGTTCTAGTCAGGGCTCTGGTCAGGCTCTAGTCAGGGCTCTAGTCAGAAGTAGTGCAGTATGTAGAGCCATTTGGGAGGCAAGCCTAAATCTGTTGAGGCAATGTGAACTGTTAAAATAGCAATGGCCCTGAAAACTAAACAAAAACAAAAAATATCCACATGAGCTGATAAATGGTGTCTGCTCAAAGACCTAGTCGATGTATTCCTGTTATCATTTGAGTGAGTCACGGCTGAGATACAAGTACAAACCACAAGGCCTTGGATGTGTATTCTCAATGTCTGACAAGGAGCCGATTGAGCGGGTCTATTTTTCAGTCCCTTTTGAGATGCCTATATAAACCAGAATCACTGAATGTCTACAGCTAAAGGCCTAAGGCTGGGCGATGTAGCCTAAAACTCATACCTCCATTCTTTTAAATCTATGGGCGATTCACGATAATACAGCACCAGTCAAAAGTTTGAACACCACCTACTCATTCAAGGGTTTGAACACCACCTACTCATTCAAGGGTTTGAACACCACCTACTCATTCAAGGGTTTGGACACCACCTACTCATTCAAGGGTTTGGACACCACCTACTCATTCAAGGGTTTGAACACCACCTACTCATTCAAGGGTTTGAACACCACCTACTCATTCAAGGGTTTGGACACCACCTACTCATTCAAGGGTTTGAACACCACCTACTCATTCAAGGGTTTGGACACCACCTACTCATTCAAGGGTTTGAACACCACCTACTCATTCAAGGGTTTGGACACCACCTACTCATTCAAGGGTTTGGACACCACCTACTCATTCAAGGGTTTGGACACCACCTACTCATTCAAGGGTTTGGACACCACCTACTCATTCAAGGGTTTGAACACCACCTACTCATTCAAGGGTTTGGACACCACCTACTCATTCAAGGGTTTGAACACCACCTACTCATTCAAGGGTTTGAACACCACCTACTCATTCAAGGGTTTGAACACCACCTACTCATTCAAGGGTTTGAACACCACCTACTCATTCAAGGGTTTGAACACCACCTACTCATTCAAGGGTTTTTTCTTTGGGTTTTTTCCCCAAACTACTTTCTACATTGTAGAATAATAGTGAAGACATTAAAACTATGAAATAACACATATGGAATCATGTAGTGACCCCCCAAAAAAGTGTTAAACAAATCCAAAGATATTTTAGATTATTTGTAGTAGCTACCCTTTGCCTTGATGACAGCTTTGCACAAGGAGAGAAGGAAATGACACTAAGAAGACAACATGAGAATAAACGGACATATACACTCATGAAAAACAAAAAATAAAAAAATAAACGTAATTCTGCGATACAGGCATTTGGAATATCGTACAAAAACATACATTTTAAATCATCAAATTAATCTGATATATCACCCAGCCCTATATAGGACCTTGTACCCCAGTCTCTGATGTGGTAGACAGGGCTGTGTGTTGAACATGAGATCCATGTGATGTCTAAATAGAGACAGGGTTGGGTGTTTAACATGAGATCCATGTGATGTCTAAGTGGTAGACAGGGCTGTGTGTTGAACATGGGGTCCATGTCTAAGTGGTAGACAGGGCTGTGTGTTGAACATGAGATCCATGTCTAAGTGGTAGACAGGGCTGTGTGTTGAACATGAGATCCATGTCTAAGTGGTAGACAGGGCTGTGTGTTTCCTCTATAACAGGATCCTTTTAAGAACCAGAAACGCTACATAGAAATGTACAAATCCATCGATGACATCACTTTATTCATTCTTATGTAAAATCTCAATGGTGCATTTGTGGACGTTGAAGGCTGCAGACCAGGGGAATACGACCAGGGGAATACGACCAGGGGAATACGACCAGGAGAATACGACCAGGAGAATACGACCAGGGGAAAACGACCAGGAGAATACGACCAGGGGAATACGACCAGGAGAAAACGACCAGGGGAAAACGACCAGGGGAATACGACCAGGGGAATACGACCAGGAGAAAACGACCAGGAGGAATACGACCAGGAGGAATACGACCAGGAGAATACGACCAGGGGAATACGACCAGGAGAATACGACCAGGAGGAAACGACCAGGAGAATACGACCAGGGGAATACGACCAGGAGAATACGACCAGGAGGAAACAACCAGGAGAATACGACCAGGGGAATACGACCAGGAGAATACGACCAGGAGGAAACGACCAGGAGAATAAGACCAGGGGAATACGACCAGGAGAATACGACTAGGAGGAAACGACCAGGGGAAAACGACCAGGGGAATACGACCAGGGGAAAACGACCAGGGGAAAACGACCAGGGGAAAACGACCAGGGGAATACGACCAGGAGAATACGACCAGGAGGAAACAACCAGGGGAATACGACCAGGAGAATACGACCAGGGGAATACAACCAGGAGAAAACGACCAGGAGGAAACAACTGCCCCCCCCATCTCATTAAGTAACTCAAGATGAAGGCCGACAGGGGCTTTGTGTGGGCCGCCATTAACGACTCAATTATATTCCTTCTCCTGTGTTCGATTTTAAAATAATCAGCACTTACATCTGGTATAATAGAAGCAATGATTGGTTCCATGATTGTCTTCGAAAACGTTTTATTTTATTTACACTAATATTGACCATGAGGATTGGGGGGGGGGGGGGGGGGGGGGCAGTGATGTGTGGCTGGGCCCCGTAGTAACAGTGTGTCTGAAACAGACATGATCCCTTGTGAGCCGCTTTGTCCTTCCTGATACCCATGAACCTCAGCGGCAGGTAGCCGGCCGTGTTACCGGCTGACTGTCTCAATACCGAACAGAACCTACGGTGCCTAACGCCACCTGAATACCCACACAGGAGGACAGAGAGTGGAGGTTAAATGTAGTAAATGGATACCTGTAGCAGCTATCTACTAGTGAATATGACATTGACTGGGTGTGAAGAGAGAGAGAGAGAGAGAGAGAGATCAACGGGAGGATTTGTGGTAAAGTACACACAGTAAACCATGTGCCACATACTGAACAGTAGCAATGAATTACACAGGCTGAACAAGACCAGGTGGGTTCAAGTCCAGGGACAGGCTAAACAAGACCAGGTGGGTTCAAGTCCAGGGACAGGCTAAACAAGACCAGGTGGGTTCAAGTCCAGGGACAGGCTAAACAAGACCAGGGACATGCTAAACAAGACCAGGTGGGTTCAAGACCAGGGATAGGCTAAACAAGACCAGGTGGGTTCAAGTCAAGGGACAGGCTAAACAAGACCAGGGACAGGCTAAACAAGACCAGGGACAGGCTAAACAAGACCAGGTGGGTTCAAGTCAAGGGACAGGCTAAACAAGTTCAGGGACAGGCAGGAGAGGAAGACAGGGTTAGTCAAGGACAGGTTGACAGGACAGGTTGACAGGACTAGGTATTGGAGAAAGAACAACTGACACATGCGAGGGATGTATACAAGCAACCTGATAGGTTTAGAATAGTAGGGGCTGCAGGGAGAAGCAGAACAACATAGCAGAAGCTGGATAGGGATTTTGAGGTCGGGGTGTGTTTCCGTGTTTTCGGGTGGAGGTGTGACATTGATCTGAGGGTGCCTTTGAGAGTTGGGGTCAGGGGTCACGGGTAGAGGAGTTAGAAGTGAAATGAAACCTACCTCCCCGCTGATCTGTGAGTTAGTGGAATGATACGTTGTGATGGAGGAGGAATGCAGTGCAATGGAGAAAAGACACAGGAGAGAAATGCGGCAGGGAGAGGATGACAACAGACAGTAGTTAAACAGACAGGTGTCATACGAGCTCATCCACACACAGTACAATGCAATGGAAAGTGACTGGACAGAAACAAACAGACAAGTTAGGTTGAACCGGGGTATTGTCTGACTAACAAGTTAGGTTGAACCGGGGTATTGTCTGACTAACAAGTTAGGTTGAACCGGGGTATTGTCTGACTAACACGTTAGGTTGAACCGGGGTATTGTCTGACTAACAAGTTAGGTTGAACCGCGGTATTGTCTGACTAACAAGTTATTGTCTGATAAACTGTCTGATAAACTGCAGCAATTTGAGGAGGTGGTGCAACACCACATTTCCTAGCAAAGGGTGGTCACAAGAACCTGAGTACCTTTAAACTAACTTCTTAGTGCCTGCAACTGTGCAGAACAGTACACATACCCGCAGAGAGAGAGAGAGAGAGAGAGAGAGAGAGAGAGAGATAGATATATAGATAGATAGATAGATAGATAGATAGATAGAGAGAGAAACAGAGACAGAGAGAGAGAGAGAGAGAGAGAGAGACAGAGAGACGACAGCATAAAAAGACTGTGAAAAGGAGAGGGGTGTGGTACTGAAAGGAGAGGGGTGCGGTACTGAAAGGAGAGGGGTGTGGTATTAGGCCACTCTATCCTGTGTGACAGGTTGACAGGTCCCATGTTGGTATGAAGGAGTGGAGACAGCCCTCTGTTACCAGATAAACACTTGACAAACGAGTTGCGTTCACACACACACACACACACACACACACACAGTGGGACCCTCCACCGTGATGTCTTCAGACACATAATGGATGGATGAAGAAGAGGAATACAATAAATTTCTACAACGACCGAAGGGAGGAGGAGCCTGATCTCCATCCATTCTACACAGAAATACGAGAACCTCATTCTCCACTAGCGCTGACACCTGACAAGGGTGTTGTGTTGTTAAATACCTACCTGAAAGAAAGGATTGGATTAAAGAGGGGTTGGATTAAAGAGGGGTTGGATTAAAGAGGGATTAAAGAAAGGATTGGATAAAGAGGGGTTGGATTAAAGAGGGATTAAAGAAAGGATTGGATAAAGAGGGGTTGGATTAAAGAGGGATTGGATTAAAGAGGGATTAAAGAAAGGATTGGATAAAGAGGGGTTGGATTAAAGAGGGATTAAATAAAGGATTGGATAAAGAGGGGTTGGATTAAAGAGGGATTAAAGAAAGGATTGGATAAAGAGGGGTTGGATTAAAGAGAGGGTTGGATTAAAGAGGGATTAAAGAAAGGATTGGATAAAGAGGGGTTGGATTAAAGAGGGATTAAAGAAAGGATTGGATAAAGAGGGGTTGGATTAAAGAGGGATTGGATTAAAGAGGGATTAAAGAAAGGATTGGATAAAGAGGGGTTGGATTAAAGAGGGGTTGGATTAAAGAGGGATTGGATTAAAGAGGGATTGGATAAAGAGGGGTTGGATTAAAGAGGGATTGGATTAAAGAGGGATTAAAGAAAGGATTGGATAAAGAGGGGTTGGATTAAAGAGGGATTGGATTAAAGAGGGGTTGGATTAAAGAGGGGTTGGATTAAAGAGGGGTTGGATTAAAGAGTGGTTGGATTAAAGAGTGATTGGATTAAAGAGGGATTGGATTAAAGAGGGATTAAAGAGGGGTTGGATTAAAGAGTGGATGGATTAAAGAGGGATTGGATTAAAGAGGGATAGGATTAAAGAGGGGTTGGATTAAAGAGTGGTTGGATTAAAGAGTGGTTGGATTAAAGAGGGATTGGATTAAAGAGGGATTAAAGAGGGGTTGGATTAAAGATGGATTGGATTAAAGAGGGATTGGATTAAAGAGGGCTTGGATTAAAGAGGGGTTGGATTAAAGAGGGATTAAAGAGGGATTGGATTAAAGAGGGGTTGGATTAAAGAGGGGTTGGATTAAAGAGGGGTTGGATTAAAGAGGGGTTGGATTAAAGAGGGGTTGGATTAAAGAGGGATTAAAGAAAGGATTGGATAAAGAGGGGTTGGATTAAAGAGGGATTAAAGAAAGGATTGGATAAAGAGGGGTTGGATTAAAGAGGGATTGGATTAAAGAGGGATTAAAGAAAGGATTGGATAAAGAGGGGTTGGATTAAAGAGGGATTAAATAAAGGATTGGATAAAGAGGGGTTGGATTAAAGAGGGATTAAAGAAAGGATTGGATAAAGAGGGGTTGGATTAAAGAGAGGGTTGGATTAAAGAGGGATTAAAGAAAGGATTGGATAAAGAGGGGTTGGATTAAAGAGGGATTAAAGAAAGGATTGGATAAAGAGGGGTTGGATTAAAGAGGGATTGGATTAAAGAGGGATTAAAGAAAGGATTGGATAAAGAGGGGTTGGATTAAAGAGGGGTTGGATTAAAGAGGGATTGGATTAAAGAGGGATTGGATAAAGAGGGGTTGGATTAAAGAGGGATTGGATTAAAGAGGGATTAAAGAAAGGATTGGATAAAGAGGGGTTGGATTAAAGAGGGATTGGATTAAAGAGGGGTTGGATTAAAGAGGGGTTGGATTAAAGAGGGGTTGGATTAAAGAGTGGTTGGATTAAAGAGTGATTGGATTAAAGAGGGATTGGATTAAAGAGGGATTAAAGAGGGGTTGGATTAAAGAGTGGATGGATTAAAGAGGGATTGGATTAAAGAGGGATAGGATTAAAGAGGGGTTGGATTAAAGAGTGGTTGGATTAAAGAGTGGTTGGATTAAAGAGGGATTGGATTAAAGAGGGATTAAAGAGGGGTTGGATTAAAGATGGATTGGATTAAAGAGGGATTGGATTAAAGAGGGCTTGGATTAAAGAGGGGTTGGATTAAAGAGGGATTAAAGAGGGATTGGATTAAAGAGGGGTTGGATTAAAGAGGGGTTGGATTAAAGAGGGGTTGGATTAAAGAGGGGTTGGATTAAAGAGTGGTTGGATTAAAGAGGGATTGGATTAAAGAGTGGTTGTATTAAAGAGTGGTTGGATTAAAGAGTGGTTGGATTAAAGAGGGATTGGATTAAAGAGGGATTAAAGAGGGGTTGGATTAAAGACGGATTGGATTAAAGAGGGATTGGATTAAAGAGGGGTTGGATTAAAGAGAGGTTGGATTAAAGAGGGGTTGGATTAAAGAGGGATTGGATTAAAGAGGGATTGGATAAAGAGGGGTTGGATTAAAGAGGGATTGATTAAAGAGGGATTAAAGAAAGGATTGGATAAAGAGGGGTTGGATTAAAGACGGATTGGATTAAAGAGGGATTGGATTAAAGAGGGGTTGGATTAAAGAGGGGTTGGATTAAAGAGGGATTAAAGAGGGATTAAAGAGGGGTTGGATTAAAGAGGGGTTGGATTAAAGAGGGGTTGGATTAAAGATGGGTTGGATTAAAGAGTGGTTGGATTAAAGAGGGATTGGATTAAAGAGGGATTGGATTAAAGAGGGGTTGGATTAAAGAGGGATTGGATTAAAGAGGGATTAAAGAGGGGTTGGATTAAAGAGGGATTGGATTAAAGAGGGGTTGGATTAAAGAGGGGTTGGATTAAAGAGTGGTTGGATTAAAGAGGGATTGGATTAAAGAGGGCTTGGATTAAAGAGGGATTGGATTAAAGAGGGATTGGATTAAAGAGTGGTTGGATTAAAGAAGGATTGGATTAAAGAGGGATTGGATTAAAGAGGGGTTGGATTTAAGAGTGGTTGGATTAAAGAGGGGTTGGATTAAAGAGGGGTTGGATTAAAGAGTGGTTGGATTAAAGAGGGATTAAAGAGTGGTTGGATTAAAGAGGGATTGGATTAAAGAGGGATTAAAGAGGGGT
The DNA here is from genome assembly GCF_013265735.2 of Oncorhynchus mykiss. Classification (NCBI taxonomy): domain Eukaryota; kingdom Metazoa; phylum Chordata; class Actinopteri; order Salmoniformes; family Salmonidae; genus Oncorhynchus; species Oncorhynchus mykiss. The sequence continues at coordinate 84,747,514 of NC_048572.1, read as the reverse complement.
TGGATTAAAGAGGGGTTGGATTAAAGAGGGGTTGGATTAAAGAGGGGTTGGATTAAAGAGTGGTTGGATTAAAGAGGGGTTGGATTAAAGAGTGGTTGGATTAAAGAGGGATTGGATTAAAGAGGGGTTGGATTAAAGAGTGGTTGGATTAAAGAGGTATTGGATTAAAGAGGGGTTGGATTAAAGAGGGGTTGGATTAAAGAGGGGTTGGATTAAAGAGGGGTTGGATAAAAGAGTGGTTGGATTAAAGAGGGATTGGATAAAGAGGGGTTGGATTAAAGAGGGGTTGAATTAAAGAGGGATTGGATTAAAGAGGGGTTGAATTAAAGAGGGATTGGATTAAAGAGGGGTTGGATAAAGACGGATTGGATTAAAGAGGGGTTGGATTAAAGAGGGGTTGGATTAAAGAGGAATTGATAAGGAGGGGTTGGATAAAGAGGGATTAGATTAAAGAGGGGTTGGATTAAAGAGGGATTAAAGAGGGGTTGGATTAAAGAGGGGTTGGATTAAAGAGGGGTTGGATTAAAGAGGGGTTGGATTAAAGAGTGGTTGGATTAAAGAGGGGTTGGATTAAAGAGTGGTTGGATTAAAGAGGGATTGGATTAAAGAGGGGTTGGATTAAAGAGTGGTTGGATTAAAGAGGTATTGGATTATAGAGGGGTTGGATTAAAGAGGGGTTGGATTAAAGAGGGGTTGGATTAAAGAGGGGTTGGATAAAAGAGTGGTTGGATTAAAGAGGGATTGGATAAAGAGGGGTTGGATTAAAGAGGGGTTGAATTAAAGAGGGATTGGATTAAAGAGGGGTTGAATTAAAGAGGGATTGGATTAAAGAGGGGTTGGATAAAGACGGATTGGATTAAAGAGGGGTTGGATTAAAGAGGGGTTGGATTAAAGAGGAATTGATAAGGAGGGGTTGGATAAAGAGGGATTAGATTAAAGAGGGGTTGGATTAAAGAGGGATTGATAAAGAGGGGTTGGATTAAAGAGGATTGATAAGGAGGGGTAAAGGGCCTCAGACAAACATGTCTGATGCAGGTCTGTCAGTCTGTGGCTACAGGACTAGACATGTATGTGTGTGTGTGTGTGTGTGTGTGTGTGTGTGTGTGTGTGTGTGTGTGTGTGTGTGGAGGGTAGGAATAACATCAAACTTTTCTTTCAGATGGTGGATAAGACAACTCACATTGAAACAGGATGGCTGTACATCAGCGTCATGGAAGCAGAGCGGATGATTTAAGGCTGAGTGTCTGTATACTACTAGTGAATGTAACATTTGGTTTCCACAGTGCAAATTATACCAGAACTTCTGTTTATCCTCCTCATCCTCATTATAACCCAACAGTAACAATCTTCTGTTTATTCTCCTCATCCTCATTATAACCCAACAGTAACAATCTTCAGTTTATCCTCCTCATCCTCACAGTAACACAGAAAGGGTGAATACACTGTGGATGTCTTTGTTCTGCATTCCAGACTAGTGCACTTTTAAAAGGTTACGCTTGGATTGATCCTATCTATCTCTCTCTCCGTTTGTCTGTTGGTACGAAGGGAAGTAGAGGAGGAGAGAGTGTGTGTGTGTGTGTGTGTGTGTGTGTGTGAACACAAGTCTACGTCCTCCTACGCAGCCTGAAGGACATGCTGGATCCATGCCAGGGTGTATCTACAGTACCTTCAGAATGTATTCATACCGCTTGACTTTTTTCCTACATTTTGTTGTGTTACAGCCTGAATTTAAAATGGATTAAATAGAGAATATTTGTCACTGGCCTACACATAATACCCCATTGTGACATCACAATACCCCATCGTGACATCACAATACCCCATCGTGACATCACAATACACCATTGTGACATCACAATACACCATTGTGACATCACAATACCCCATTATGTCAAAGTGGAATTATGTTTTTAGAGATTTTATCAAATGAATTAAGATTGAAAAGCTGAAAAAAAATATCAAAATAGTATTCAGCACCTTTGTTATGTCGAGCCTAAATATGTTCCAGAGTCAAATTGTCACATAATAAGTTGCATGGACTCACTGTGTGAAATAATTGTGTTTAACATGATTGTTGAATTACTAATCATCTCTGTACCCCACACATACTGTAAGGTCCCTCATCTCTGTACCCCACACATACAATTATCTGTAAGGTCCCTCATCTCTGGACCCCACACATACTGTAAGGTCCCTCATCTCTGTACCCCACACATACAATTATCTGTAAGGTCCCTCATCTCTGGACCCCACACATACTGTAAGGTCCCTCATCTCTGGACCTCACACATACTGTAAGGTCCCTCATCTCTGTACCCCACACATACTGTAAGGTCCCTCATCTCTGTACCCCACACATACAATTATCTGTAAGGTCCCTCATCTCTGTACCCCACACATACTGTAAGGTCCCTCATCTCTGTACCCCACACATACAATTATCTGTAAGGTCCCTCATCTCTGTACCCCAACACATACTGTAAGGTCCCTCATCTCTGTACTCCACACATACAATTATCTGTAAGGTCCCTCATCTCTGTACCCCACACATACTGTAAGGTCCCTCATCTCTGTACCCCACACATACTGTAAGGTCCCTCATCTCTGTACCCCACACATACAATTATCTGTAAGGTCCCTCATCTCTGTACCCCAACACATACTGTAAGGTCCCTCATCTCTGTACTCCACACATACAATTATCTGTAAGGTCCCTCATTCGAGAAGTGAATTTCAAACACAGATTCAACCACAAAGACCATGGAGGTTTTCCAATGCTTCACAAATGGCACCTATTGGCAGATGGGTAAAAAATGAAATAATTAAATAACAGACATTGAATATCCCTCTGAGCATGGTAAAGTTATTCATTACATATTGGATGGTGTATCAATACACTCAGTCACTACAGAGATACAGGAGTCCGGAGAGGAAGGAAACCGCTCAGGGATTTCACCATGAGGTGAATGGTGACTTTAAAGTTAAATGGCTGAGAAAGGAGAAATCTGAGGATGGATCAACAACATTGTAGTTACTCCACAATACTAACCTAATTGACAGAGTGAAAAAAAGGAAGCTTGAACAGAATATAAAATATTCTAAAACATACATCCTGTTTGCAACCATGCACTAAAGTAATACCACAAAAAATGTGGCAAATCCAATACAACACATCTCTGAGGACCACTCTCCATATTGTCAAGCATAATGGTAGCTGCATCCTGTTAGGGGTATCATGTTATGCTTGTAATCGTTAAGGACTGAAAAAAAAAAACAGAATGGAGTTAAGCACAGGAAAAATCCTGGTTCAGTCTGCTTTCCACCAGACACTGGGAGATGAATTTATCTTTCAGCAGGATAATATCCTAAAACACAAGGCCAAATCTACACTGGAGTTGCTTACCAAGAACACAGTGAATGTTCCTGAGTGGCCGAGTTACAGTTTTGACTGAAATATGACCTGAAAATGGTTGTCTAGCAATGATCAACAACCTATTTGACAGAGCTTGAAGAATTTTGTAAAGAATAAATGGCCAAATATTACAGAATCCAGGTGTGGAAAGCTCTTAGAGACTCACCCAGAACGACTCAGCTGTAATCACTGCCAAAGGTGATTCTATAAAGTATTGACTTAGGGGTGTGAATACTTATGTAAATTAGATATTTCTGTATTTCAATTTCAATACATTTGTAAACATTTCTAAAAACATGTTTTGACTTTGTCATTATACGGGACTGTGTGTAGACGGGAGAGAAAACAAATCTATTTAATCCATTTTGAATACTTTCTGAAGGCACTGTAATTACCTTGATGGAAAAACAAACACCTCTGCTCGAATCGGCCAAACATGACACACACAGACACCCACACGCAGACACCCACACACAGACACACCCACCCACACACAGACACACCCACCCACACACAGACACATCCACACAGACACACCCACCCACACACAGACACATCCACACAGACACACCCACCCACACACAGACACATCCACACAGACACACCCACCCACACACAGACACATCCACACAGACACACCCACCCACACACAGACACATCCACACAGACACACCCACCCACACACAGACACATCCACACAGACACACCCACCCACACACAGACACATCCACACAGACACACCCACCCACACACAGACACATCCACACAGACACACCCACCCACACACAGACACATCCACACAGACACATCCACACAGACACATCCACACAGACACATCCACACAGACACATCCACACAGACACACCCACCCACACACAGACACACCCACCCACACACAGACACATCCACACAGACACACCCACCCACACACAGACACACCCACCCACACACAGACACTAGCATTCAAAAGTTTGAGGTCATCATGGAATATCCTTGTTTTTGAAAGAAAAACACATTTTTTGTCCATTAAAATAACATAAAATTGATCAGGAATACAGTGTAGACATTGTTAATGTTGTAAATTACTATTGTAGCTGGAAACGGCAGATTTTTTATGGAATATCTACATAGGTGAACAGGGGCCCATTGTCAGCAACAATCACTCCTGTGTTCCAATAACACGTTGTGTTAGCTAATCCAAGTTTATCATTCTAGTTGATAATTAGTAATTAATTTTGCAACTATGTTAGCGCAGCTGGAAACTGTGGTTCTGATTAAAGAAGTGATGAAACTGGCCTCCTTTAGACTAGTTGAGTATCTGGAGCATCAGCATTGTGGATTCGATTACAGGCTCAAAATGGCCAGAAACAAAGTACTTTCTTCTGAAACTCATCAGTCTATTCTCGTTCTGAAAAATGAAGGCTATTCCATGTGAGAAATTGCCAAAAAACTGAAGATCGTGAACAACGCTGTGTACTACTCCCTTCACAGAACAGAGCAAACTGGCTCTAACCAGAATATAAAGATGAGTGGGAGGCCCCGGGTGCACAACTGAGCAAGAGGACAAGTACATTAGAGTGTCTGGTTTGAGAAACAGACGCCTCACAAGTCCTCAACTGGCAGCTTCATTAAATAGTACCCGCAAAACACCAGTCTCAACGTCAACAGTGAAGAGACGACTCCGGGATGCTGGCCTTCTAGGCAGAGTTCCTCTGTCCAGTCTCAACGTCAACAGTGAAGAGGCGACTCCGGGATGCTGGCTTTCTAGGCAGAGTTCCTCTGTCCAGTGTCTGTGTTCTTTTGCCCATTTTAATATTTTAATTTTATTGGCCAGTCTGAGATATGGCTTTTCCTTTGCAACTCTGCCTAGAAGGCCAGCATCCCGGAGTCGCCTCTGCACTGTTGACGTTGAGACTGGTGTTTTTTGTAGGTTCAGCCACGCTCAAGGTCCTAAACGATATCATAACCAACATCGATAAAAGACAGCACTGTGCGTGCAGCCGTCTTTATCGACATGGCCAAGGCTTTCGACTCTGTCAATCACCGCATTCTTATCAGCAGACTCAATAGCCTTGGTTTCTCAAATGACTGCCTCGCCTGGTTCACCAACTACTTCTCTGATAGAGCTCAGTGTGTCAAATCAGAGGGCCTGTTGTCCGAACCTCTGGCAGTCTCTATGGGGGTACCACAGGGTTCAATTCTCGGGCCGACTCTTCTCTCTGTATATATCAACGATGTCGCTCTTGCTGCTGGTTATTCTCTGATCCACCTCTACACAGACGACACCGTGTGTTAACTTCTTGGTGTTAGGGGGCAGTATTTTAATTTTTGGGAGAAAAAAAAATCCTGTTTTAAACGGGATATTTTGTCAGGAAAAGATGCTAGAATATGCATATAATTGACAGCTTTGGATAGAAAACACTCTAACGTTTCCAAAACTGTAAAGATATTGTCTGAGAGTATAACAGAACTGATGTTGCAGGCGAAAGCCTGAGAAAAATCCAATCCGGAAGTGCCCCAGGTTTTGAAAGCGCTGCGTTCCAATGACTCCCTATTTGGCTGTGAATGTACCATCAACGAGCTTACTCTTTCTCCGTATTCCCCAGCTGTCAACAGCATTGTGACGTAGTTTTACGCATTTATGTTGAAGAATAGTCGTAGGCGGCCACATTGCGTAAGTGGTCACATGGTGGCTCCGAGAGAGATTCTCGCGTAAAATACAGAGGTAGCCATTATTCCAATCGGTCCTAGTGAAAAACTAATTTAAATATCCGTGAAAACGGATATATTATCGAATAGATATTAGAAAAAAACCTTGAGGATTCTAAACAACGTTTGCCATGTTTCTGTCGATATTATGGAGCTAATTTGGAATATTTTTCGGCGTTGTGGTGACCCCCTTTCGGGCGATTTCTCAGCCAAACGTGAAGAACAAACGGAGCTATTTCGCCTACAAAAATAATATTTTGGGGAAAAATGAACTTTGGCTATCTACCTGGGAGTCTCGTGAGTGAAAACATCCAAAGTTCATCAAAGGTAAATGATTTAATTTGATTGGTTTTCTGATTTCGGTGACAAGGTTGCCTGCTGCTAGCAAGGCATAATGCTATGCTAGGCTATGATAAACTTACAGGCATAATGCTATGCTAGGCTATCGATAAACTTACAGGCATAATGCTATGCTAGGCTATCGATAAACTTACACAAATGTCTAGCGTTGGCTGTAAAGCATATTTTGAAAATCTGAGATGACAGGGTGATTAACAAAAGGCTAAGCTGTGTTCCAATATATTTCACTTGTGATTTTCATGAATAGGAATATTTTCTAGGAAGATTTATGTCCGTTGCGTTATGCTAATTAGTGTCAGATGATGACAACGGTCCCGTTCACGGGATGGGGTGTCACTACAGGTTAACTAATCTCCAAAGAAGCTTCAATGCCATACAACACTCCTTCTGTGGCCTCAAACTGCTCTTAAACACTAGTAAAACCAAATGCATGATTTTAACCGTTTGCTGCCCACAACCGCCTGCCCGACTAGCATCACTACTCTGGACGGTTCTGACCTAGAATACGTGGACAACTACAAATACTTAGGTGTCTGGCTAGACTGTAAACTCTCCTTCCAGACGCATATCAAACATCTCCAATCCAAAATAAAATCTAGAATCGGCTTTCTATTTCGCAACAAAGCCTTCTTCACTCACGCCGCCAAACTTCCCCTAGTAAAACTGACCATCCTACCGATCCTCGGCGATCTACAAAATAGCTTCCAAAACTCTACTCAACAAACTGGATGTAGTCTATCACAGTGCCATCCATTTTGTTACCAATGCCCCATATACTACCCACTACTGCGACCTGTACACTCTCGTTGGCTGGCCCTCGCTTCATACTCGTCGCCAAACCCACTGGCTCCAGGCCATCTATAAGTCTATGCTAGGTAAAACTCTGACATCTCTCAGCTCACTGGTCACGATAACAACAACCACCCGTAGCACGTGCTCCAACAGGTATATCTCACTGGTCATCCTCAAAGCCAACACCTCCTTTGGCCGCCTTTCCTTCCAGTTCTCTGCTGCCAGTGACTGGAACGAACGCGCACACGATGTGTCCGGTCTGGTCAGCATGTTACTTTTCCCTCACTAACTTTAAACATCAGCTATCTGAGCAGCTAACCGATCGCTGCAGCTGTACATAGCCCATCTGTAAATAGCCCACCCTATATAACTACCTCATCCCCATATTGTTTTTCTTTACTTTTCTGCTCTTTTGCACACCAGTATTTCTACTTGCACATCATCATCTGTTCATCATCATCTGCTCATCTATCACTCCAGTGTTAATCTGCTAAATTGTAATTACTTTGCTACTATGGCCTATTTATTGCCTACCTCCTCACGCCATTTGCACTCACTGTATATATATACTTGCTTTATTTTCTACTGTTTTATTGACTGTACACTTGTTTATTCCATGTGTAACTTTGTGTTGTTGTTTGTGTCGCACTGCTTTGCTTTATCTTGTCCAGGTCGCAGTTGTAAATGAGAACTTGTTCTCAACTAGCCTACCTGGTTAAATAAAGGTAAAAACATTTTTTTTTTAAATATCTAGTCTGGTTTAAATGTATTATGTCGATCTAGTCTGGTTTAAATGTATTATGTCGATCTAGTCTGGTTTAAATGTATTATGTCGATCTAGTCTGGTTTAAATGTATTATGTCGATCTAGTCTGGTTTAAATGTATTATGTCGATCTAGTCTGGTTTAAATGTATTATGTCGATCTAGTCTGGTGTACATGTAATATGTGTAAATTACATGAGTTGAACATGTTGAAGTAATAGAGAGTCAGTGATACAAAGCTCTCTCTCTCCTTCCCTCTCTCTCCTTCCCTCTCTCACTCTCTTTCCCTCTCTCTCTCTCCTTCCCTCTCTCTCTCTCCTTCCCTCTCTCTCCTTCCCTCTCGCTCTCTCCTTCCCTCTCGCTCTCCTTCCCCCTCTCGCTCTCCTTCCCCCTCTCGCTCTCCTTCCCCTCTCGCTCTCTCCTTCCCTCTCTCTCTCCTTCCCTCTCTCGCTCTCCTTCCCTCTCTCTCTCTCCTTCCCTCTCTATCTCTCCTTCCCTCTCTCTCTCCTTCCTTCCCTCTCTCTCTCCTTCCTTCCCTCTCTGTCCTTCCCTCTCTCTCTCTCTCCTTCCTTCCCTCTCTCCTTCCTTCCCTCTCTCTCTCCTTCCCTCTCTCTCTCTCCTTCCCTCTCTCTCTCTCCTTCCCTCTCTCTCTCTCTCCTTCCCTGTCTCTCTCCTTCCCTCTGTCTCTCTCCTTCCCTCTCTCTCTCTCCTTCCCTCTGTCTCTCTCCTTCCCTCTCTCTCTCTCTCCTTCCCTCTGTCTCTCTCCTTCCCTCTCTCTCTCTCCTTCCCTCTCTCTCTCTCCTTCCCTCTCTCTCTCTCCTTCCCTCTCTCTCTCTCCTTCCCTCTGTCTCTCTCCTTACCTCTCTCTCTCTCTCCTTCCTTCCCTCTCTCTCTCCTTCCCTCTCTCTCTCTCCTTCCCTCTGTCTCTCTCCTTACCTCTCTCTCTCTCCTTACCTCTCTCTCTCTCCTTCCTTCCCTCTCTCTCTCTCCTTCCCTCTCTCTCTCTCCTTCCCTCTCTCTCTCTCCTTCCCTCTCTCTCTCTCCTTCCCTCTGTCTCTCTCCTTCCCTCTCTCTCTCTCTCCTTCCCTCTCTCTCTCTCCTTCCCTCTGTCTCTCTCCTTCCTTCCCTCTCTCTCTCCTTACCTCTCTCTCTCTCCTTCCCTCTCTCTCTCTCCTTCCCTCTCTCTCTCTCCTTCCCTCTGTCTCTCTCCTTCCCTCTCTCTCTCTCCTTCCCTCTCTCTCTCTCCTTCCCTCTCTCTCTCTCCTTCCCTCTCTCTCTCTCCTTCCCTCTCTCTCTCTCCTTCCCTCTCTCTCTCTCCTTCCCTCTGTCTCTCTCCTTCCCTCTCTCTCTCTCCTTCCCTCTCTCTCTCTCCTTCCCTCTCTCTCTCTCTTTCCCTCTCTCTCTCTCCTTCCCTCTCTCTCTCCTTCCCTCTCTCTCTCTCCTTCCCTCTCTCTCTCTCCTTCCCTCTCTCTCTCTCCTTCCCTCTCTCTCTCCTTCCCTCTGTCTCTCTCCTTCCCTCTCTCTCTCTCCTTCCCTCTGTCTCTCTCCTTCCCTCTCTCTCTCTCCTTCCCTCTCTCTCTCTCCTTCCCTCTCTCTCTCTCCTTCCCTCTGTCTCTCTCCTTCCCTCTCTCTCTCTCCTTCCCTCTGTCTCTCTCCTTCCCTCTCTCTCTCTCCTTCCCTCTCTCTCTCTCCTTCCCTCTCTCTCTCTCCTTCCCTCTCTCTCTCTCCTGCCCTCTCTCTCTCTCATTCCCTCTGTCTCTCTCCTTCCCTCTCTCTCTCTCCTTCCCTCTCTCTCTCTCCTTCCCTCTCTCTCTCTCCTTCCCTCTCTCTCTCTCCTTCCCTCTCTCTCTCTCCTTCCCTCTCTCTCTCTCCTTCCCTCTCTCTCTCTCCTTCCCTCTGTCTCTCTCCTTCCCTCTCTCTCTCTCCTTCCCTCTGTCTCTCTCCTTCCCTCTCTCTCTCTCCTTCCCTCTGTCTCTCTCCTTACCTCTCTCTCTCTCTCCTTCCCTCTCTCTCTCTCCTTCCCTCTCTCTCTCCTTCCCTCTCTCTCTCTCCTTCCCTCTCTCTCTCTCCTTCCCTCTGTCTCTCTCCTTCCCTCTCTCTCTCTCTCCTTCCCTCTCTCTCTCTCCTTCCCTCTGTCTCTCTCCTTCCCTCTCTCTCTCCTTCCCTCTCTCTCTCTCCTTCCCTCTCTCTCTCTCCTTCCCTCTCTCTCTCTCCTTCCCTCTGTCTCTCTCCTTCCCTCTCTCTCTCTCCTTCCCTCTGTCTCTCTCCTTCCCTCTCTCTCTCTCCTTCCCTCTCTCTCTCTCCTTCCCTCTCTCTCTCTCCTTCCCTCTCTCTCTCTCCTTCCCTCTCTCTCTCTCCTTCTCTCTCTCTCTCTCCAAGTAATACAGACGGCAGCACATTTCTTCCATGTACCTGAGAAAGTCTCATCAGGTCTTGTGACCTGGACTTAACCCTGACCTATATCCTCAGCACACGCATGTTATTGTCAGTCTCTTCACACACTCACAACAACAATAACAGAACATGGCCTCACTCTGAACCACAAGGCTCTGTACCAGCTCAACTATGATACAGAGAAGAAAGAAGAGAGGAAAGGAGGGGAGGGAAGAGGAGCAAGGAGGGAAGAGGAGAAAGGAGGGGAGAGGACAAAGGAGGGAAGAGGAGAAAGGAGGGGAGAGGAGAAAGGAGGGGAGAGGACAAAGGAGGGGAGAGGACAAAGGAGGGGAGAGGAGAAAGAAGGGGAGAGAAGAAAGGAGGGGAAAGGAGAAAGGAGGGGAGAGAAGCAAGGAGGGGAGAGGACAAAGGAGGGGAGAGGAGAAAGGAGGGGAGAGGACAAAGGAGGGGAGAGGAGCAAGGAGGGGAGAGGACAAAGGAGGGGAGAGGAGCAAGGAGGGAAGAGGAGAAAGGAGGGGAGAGGAGAAAGGAGGGGAGAGGAGAAAGGAGGGGAGAGGAGAAAGGAGGGGAGAGGAGAGGAGAAAGGAGAGGAGAAAGGAGAGGAGAAAGGAGGGGAGAGGAGAGGAGAAAGGAGGGGAGAGGAGAAAGGAGAGGACAAAGGAGGGGAGAGGACAAACGAGGGGAGGAGAAAGGAGGGGAGAGGAGAAAGGAGGGGAAGGGAGAGAACTAATTCCCGCACTTGACTTTTTCCCCCCTACCAGCTCTGACATTGCTGATAGCTACTTTATTGAGGAAAAATGTACTTACTATAACATGTGGTTGTCCCATCTAGCTATCTCAAGATGAATGCACTCACTGTAAGTCTCTCTGGATAAGAGTATCTGCTAAATGACTAACATGTCAATGTAAAATGAGAGGATAGAACTAAAAACCTTCAACAGACAGTGTGAAAATAAAATCCCTGGCATGTTTTTACAGACTGAGGTGGAAAACGGTATGGCTGCAGCTGTTCAGACAGAGAGAGAGACTTCCTGTGGGGATGAGGTCACGGTGAGTTATTCAGAAAAAAAAACAAGAAAAAAAAACATGACATTGCTGTTAAGGTGAGGACATAAATGACCAATGAAGAGACGTAGCGATGAACGGAGGGCAATGTGAACGGCTGGACCTTACCTCGCACGTAGAGATTGGCTGGGGCTGCGTAGCGCGTTCCAGCGTTGTTCATGGCAACACACTCGTACTTCCCCTGGTCCGACTCCTCACTGTTCTCAATCTGTAGGGCTCCTGCAGGGGGTTAAACACACAGTTACCATATGGGACATGGCGAGAGAAGGGTCTCTATAATACTCAAGAGTAACGTAATGAGTTGGGAGTGTTTTCTAAGTATTATGCTAGTGTGGGCATTGAACAATCATTTTGCCTTCATTTTATAAAAGTGTTTGATAAACTTAGGATGTGCTATTTTTGTCTCTCATTATAGACCATTTCAGGATTACACACCATCTAGTAAATCTAACAGGGTTTATTCAGGACTACACCATCTAGTAAATCTAACAGGGTTTATTCAGGACTACACCATCTAGTAAATCTAACAGGGTTTATTCAGGACTACACCATCTAGTAAATCTAACAGGGTTTATTCAGGACTACACCATCTAGTAAATCTAACAGGGTTTATTCAGGACTAAACCATCTAGTAAATCTAACAGGGTTTATTCAGGACTACACCATCTAGTAAATCTAACAGGGTTTATTCAGGACTAAACCATCTGGTAAATCTAACAGGGTTTATTCAGGACTACACCATCTAGTAAATCTAACAGGGTTTATTCAGGACTACACCATCTAGTAAATCTAACAGGGTTTAATCAGGACTAAACCATCTAGTAAATCTAACAGGGTTTATTCAGGACTACACCATCTAGTAAATCTAACAGGGTTTATTCAGGACTACACCATCTAGTAAATCTAACAGGGTTTAATCAGGACTACACCATCTAGTAAATCTAACAGGGTTTATTCAGGACTACACCATCTAGTAAATCTAACAGGGTTTAATCAGGACTACACCATCTAGTAAATCTAACAGGGTTTAATCAGGACTACACCATCTAGTAAATCTAACAGGGTTTATTCAGGACTACACCATCTAGTAAATCTAACAGGGTTTATTCAGGACTACACCATCTAGTAAATCTAACAGGGTTTATTCAGGACTACACCATCTAGTAAATCTAACAGGGTTTAATCAGGACTACACCATCTAGTAAATCTAACAGGGTTTAATCAGGACTACACCATCTAGTAAATCTAACAGGGTTTATTCAGGACTAAACCATCTAGTAAATCTAACAGGGTTTATTCAGGACTAAACCATCTAGTAAATCTAACAGGGTTTATTCAGGACTACACCATCTAGTAAATCTAACAGGGTTTAATCAGGACTAAACCATCTAGTAAATCTAACAGGGTTTATTCAGGACTACACCATCTGGTAAATCTAACAGGGTTTATTCAGGACTACACCATCTAGTAAATCTAACAGGGTTTATTCAGGACTACACCATCTGGTAAATCTAACAGGGTTTATTCAGGACTACACCATCTAGTAAATCTAACAGGGTTTATTCAGGACTACACCATCTGGTAAATCTAACAGGGTTTAATCAGGACTAAACCATCTAGTAAATCTAACAGGGTTTATTCAGGACTACACCATCTGGTAAATCTAACAGGGTTTATTCAGGACTAAACCATCTGGTAAATCTAACAGGGTTTATTCAGGACTACACCATCTAGTAAATCTAACAGGGTTTATTCAGGACTACACCATCTAGTAAATCTAACAGGGTTTATTCAGGACTAAACCATCTAGTAAATCTAACAGGGTTCAATCAGGACTAAACCATCTAGTAAATCTAACAGGGTTTATTCAGGACTACACCATCTAGTAAATCTAACAGGGTTTAATCAGGACTAAACCATCTAGTAAATCTAACAGGGTTTAATCAGGACTAAACCATCTAGTAAATCTAACAGGGTTTATTCAGGACTACACCATCTAGTAAATCTAACAGGGTTTATTCAGGACTACACCATCTAGTAAATCTAACAGGGTTTATTCAGGACTAAACCATCTAGTAAATCTAACAGGGTTTATTCAGGACTAAACCATCTGGTAAATCTAGCAGGGTTTATTCAGGACTAAACCATCTAGTAAATCTAACAGGGTTTAATCAGGACTAAACCATCTAGTAAATCTAACAGGGTTTAATCAGGACTAAACCATCTAGTACATCTAACAGGGTTTATTCAGGACTACACCATCTAGTAAATCTAACAGGGTTTATTCAGGACTACACCATCTAGTAAATCTAACAGGGTTTAATCAGGACTACACCATCTAGTAAATCTAACAGGGTTTATTCAGGACTAAACCATCTAGTAAATCTAACAGGGTTTATTCAGGACTACACCATCTAGTAAATCTAACAGGGTTTATTCAGGACTACACCATCTAGTAAATCTAACAGGGTTTATTCAGGACTAAACCATCTAGTAAATCTAACAGGGTTTATTCAGGACTACACCATCTAGTAAATCTAACAGGGTTTATTCAGGACTACACCATCTAGTAAATCTAACAGGGTTTATTCAGGACTAAACCATCTAGTAAATCTAACAGGGTTTATTCAGGACTACACCATCTAGTAAATCTAACAGGGTTTATTCAGGACTACACCATCTAGTAAATCTAACAGGGTTTATTCAGGACTAAACCATCTAGTAAATCTAACAGGGTTTATTCAGGACTACACCATCTAGTAAATCTAACAGGGTTTATTCAGGACTACACCATCTAGTAAATCTAACAGGGTTTATTCAGGACTAAACCATCTAGTAAATCTAACAGGGTTTATTCAGGACTACACCATCTAGTAAATCTAACAGGGTTTATTCAGGACTACACCATCTAGTAAATCTAACAGGGTTTATTCAGGACTACACCATCTAGTAAATCTAACAGGGTTTATTCAGGACTAAACCATCTAGTAAATCTAACAGGGTTTATTCAGGACTACACCATCTAGTAAATCTAACAGGGTTTATTCAGGACTACACCATCTAGTAAATCTAACAGGGTTTATTCAGGACTACACCATCTAGTAAATCTAACAGGGTTTATTCAGGACTACACCATCTAGTAAATCTAACAGGGTTTATTCAGGACTACACCATCTAGTAAATCTAACAGGGTTTATTCAGGACTACACCATCTAGTAAATCTAACAGGGTTTATTCAGGACTACACCATCTAGTAAATCTAACAGGGTTTATTCAGGACTACACCATCTAGTAAATCTAACAGGGTTTATTCAGGACTACACCATCTAGTAAATCTAACAGGGTTTATTCAGGACTAAACCATCTAGTAAATCTAACAGGGTTTATTCAGGACTAAACCATCTAGTAAATTTAACAGGGTTTAATCAGGACTAAACCATCTAGTACATCTAACAGGGTTTATTCAGGACTAAACCATCTAGTAAATCTAACAGGGTTTATTCAGGACTAAACCATCTAGTAAATCTAACAGGGTTTATTCAGGACTAAACCATCTAGTAAATCTAACAGGGTTTAATCAGGACTAAACCATCTAGTACATCTAACAGGGTTTATTCAGGACTAAACCATCTAGTAAATCTAACAGGGTTTATTCAGGACTAAACCATCTAGTAAATCTAACAGGGTTTATTCAGGACTACACCATCTAGTAAATCTAACAGGGTTTAATCAGGACTACACCATCTAGTAAATCTAACAGGGTTTAATCAGGACTACACCATCTAGTAAATCTAACAGGGTTTATTCAGGACTACACCATCTAGTAAATCTAACAGGGTTTATTCAGGACTAAACCATCTAGTAAATCTAACAGGGTTTATTCAGGACTAAACCATCTGGTAAATCTAACAGGGTTTATTCAGGACTAAACCATCTAGTAAATCTAACAGGGTTTAATCAGGACTAAACCATCTAGTAAATCTAACAGGGTTTATTCAGGACTAAACCATCTAGTAAATCTAACAGGGTTTAATCAGGACTAAACCATCTAGTAAATCTAACAGGGTTTATTCAGGACTAAACCATCTAGTAAATCTAACAGGGTTTATTCAGGACTACACCATCTAGTAAATCTAACAGGGTTTAATCAGGACTACACCATCTAGTAAATCTAACAGGGTTTAATCAGGACTACACCATCTAGTAAATCTAACAGGGTTTATTCAGGACTACACCATCTAGTAAATCTAACAGGGTTTATTCAGGACTAAACCATCTAGTAAATCTAACAGGGTTTATTCAGGACTAAACCATCTGGTAAATCTAACAGGGTTTATTCAGGACTAAACCATCTAGTAAATCTAACAGGGTTTAATCAGGACTACACCATCTAGTAAATCTAACAGGGTTTAATCAGGACTAAACCATCTAGTAAATCTAACAGGGTTTATTCAGGACTAAACCATCTAGTACATCTAACAGGGTTTATTCAGGACTAAACCATCTAGTAAATCTAACAGGGTTTATTCAGGACTAAACCATCTAGTAAATCTAACAGGGTTTATTCAGGACTAAACCATCTAGTAAATCTAACAGGGTTTATTCAGGACTAAACCATCTAGTACATTTAACAGGGTTTCTGATAGGGGTTGACCAGAAGAAAGAAAAGGTTCAGATTACCTTCATTCTTAAACTGTTTGACAACCTTAGATCAACGACCCCTGACCATCTCGTTTTTCATCACATGACCAAAACAGACGTATGAACCATCTAGTACGACTAAGTGTATTTTCTCTTCTGTAGACTTCCTGAGGTTTTTCATCACTTCATAAGAAGTAACATTATAATTATCTCTACAGAGCCTCGACAGAGAGCATCACAGTCAAACACCTCTCTCTCTCTCTCTCTCTCTCTCTCCTCTTTCTCTCTCTCTCCTCTTTCTCTCTCTCTCTCTCTCTCTCCTCTTTCTCTCTCTCTCTCTCTCTCTCCTCTTTCTCTCTCTCTCCTCTTTCTCTCTCTCTCTCTCTCTCTCCTCTTTCTCTCTCTCTCTCTCTCTCTCTCTCCTCTTTCTCTCTCTCTCTCTCTTTCTCTCTCTCTCTCTCTCTCTCTCTCTCTGTCTCTCTCTCTCTCCTCTTTCTCTCTCTCTCTCTCTCTCTCTCTCTCTCTCTCTCTCTCGCTCTCCTCTTTCTCTCTCTCTCTCTCTCTCTCTCTCTCTCTCTCTCTCTCTCTCTCTCTCTCTCTCTCTCTCTCTCTCTCTCTCTCTCTCTCTCTCTCTCTCTCTCTCTCTCTCTCTCTCTCTCTCTCTCTCTCTCTCTCTCTCTCTCTCTCTCTCTCTCTCTCTCTCTCTCTCTCTCTCTCTCTCTCTCTCTCTCTCTCTGTCTCTCTCTCTCTCTCTCTCTCCGGTATGCATGATAAAGTGTTACGAATAGGGCGCTAGTTGTTATATAACAATTTGCCTACGACGACACATCAGCATTTAGCTGATTTTGCTGGTTTAAGAGCGTTGTGAGCTGTGTCCCACAAATCAACATATTTAACTCTCTCTGTCTGGCCCTGTCAGGAAAAACAGCTGGCGAGACACTCTTGTCGAGTCCATGTCTCAGAGGTCAATGAATCACCTCAAGACGTCATATTCACGTCTAGTTATGCCTTTTCTGCCTAAGAAAACTAGTGACATGAAAAGAAAAAAAACACAGAAAGTTCATAAAGGACTCGGCTTTATATCCAGATAACGGTCGCTAAGGCGACAGTCGCCAGGCTAGCAACGCTACGCTAGGCTAAGCTACTCTACAACGACTACAAGACCATCGGGATGTAGTTAAGACTAGTTTATACAGAGTGGACTATGGTGCCACTTTAATGCTTTCTTCCACACGCTCTCTGAGTCCAGTAAAGTCTACATTTCCCATCTCTCTCTTTTTTTAAAATATGTTTATTCTGAGAGAAGCCATATATCTGAGTCTAACCTTTCAGACAAGAGATAATAATGTGCTGCTAAAAACAACCAGTGGAGGGAGAGCGATGCCCTCCTCACCAGGTGAGATGGGACCATCCAACGGTTGATTCCCGTTGATGAATAACTACTGAGCTCCAATCAAACCCAGGTCCCATCTGAGCTCCAATCAAACCCAGGTCCCATCTGAGCTCCAATCAAACCCAGGTCCCATCTGAGCTCCAATCAAACCCAGGTTCAATCTGAGCTCCAATCAAACCCAGGTCCCATCTGAGCTCCAATCAAACCCAGGTTCCATCTGAGCTCCAATCAAACCCAGGTTCCATCTGAGCTCCAATCAAACCCAGGTCCCATCTCAGCTCCAATCAAACCCAGGTTCCATCTGAGCTCCAATCAAACCCAGGTTCCATCTGAGCTCCAATCAAACCCAGGTCCCATCTGAGCTCCAATCAAACCTAGGTTCCATCTGAGCTCCAATCAAACCCAGGTTCAATCTGAGCTCCAATCAAACCCAGGTTAAATCTGAGCTCCAATCAAACCCAGGTTCCATCTGAGCTCCAATCAAACCCAGGTTCAATCTGAGCTCCAATCAAACCCAGGTTCCATCTGAGCTCCAATCAAACCCAGGTTCCATCTGAGCTCCAATCAAACCCAGGTTCAATCTGAGTAGTTACAGTGGATACCACAAAATTGGGGAGAAAACGGAAGAAATATATACTGACTTCCTGGCTATCCAGTAAGTCCTAAAATGGCACCCTATTCCATTTATAGCGCAATGTGTACCGTACAGTAGTCCCCTATTCAAAAGTAATCCACATTGTAGGGAATAGGGTCAACTTTGGGACGTAGTCTCCATCTCAGAAAGTTAAAGTGCTTCTGCCACATGGCTCTAACTACTGTAGCATGTAGATACACCGGTAGCAGCCCAGGTAGCAGCCCAGGTAGCAGCCCAGTAACTAGCTGTGTTGTACTGATTTTACTTATTCAGCTGAGATGGTGATGACAGTAACTAGCTGTGTTGTACTGACTTTACTTATTCAGCTGAGATGATGATGACAGTAACTAGCTGTGTTGTACTGACTATACTTATTCAGCTGAGATGATGATGACAGTAACTAGCTGTGTTGTACTGACTATACTTATTCAGCTGAGATGATGATGACAGTAACTAGCTGTGTTGTACTGACTATACTTATTCAGCTGAGATGGTGATGACAGTAACTAGCTGTGTTGTACTGACTATACTTATTCAGCTAAGATGATGATGATGATGATGACAGTAACTAGCTGTGTTGTACTGACTTTACTTATTCAGCTGAGATGATGATGATATGATGATGACAGTAACTAGCTGTGTTGTACTGACTATACTTATTCAGCTGAGATGGTGATGATGACAGTAACTAGCTGTGTTGTACTGACTATACTTATTCAGCTGAGATGGTGATGATGACAGTAACTAGCTGTGTTGTACTGACTATACTTATTCAGCTGAGATGGTGATGATGACAGTAACTAGCTGTGTTGTACTGACTATACTTATTCAGCTGAGATGGTGATGATGACAGTAACTAGCTGTGTTGTACTGCCTATACTATTCTTCCGAGGACAGGAAGATCTCTGTTGGGCAACACGACCAGCATCTACGACCAACCTACCGAAGCGCGGCTCAAGAGTAAATATTTATTGCATTTTCCGTTTCCAAATGGGGGGTCATTTAGAATGCATAAGATACTGTATTTACGATAGCACAGCTTCTCCCTTTGTTCCTCAGTCTTCCCGCTCTTTCAATCAAACCCAACCCCCTCCCTTTGTGTAGCTAGCCGTCATGTCTGCTCCGTCCACCAGGGACGTTTTCTGTATGACATCATTTGCATTCTGTGTATATGTAATTATGTGTGATTAGTTAGGTATTTAGTAAAAAAAAAATTAAACCCAATTTTGTATTGCTGATTCAACTTGTTAGCCAAGGTTTGTGAAGATAACCATGAATTTACAACTTTCAGATGAAACTGAATTAAGGTGACGATTAATATTGACTGCTATTGATGGAAAATATTACTAGGTCTTTGAGAGTTTATTCGGAAGATAACAGCTCTATAAACACTCTTTCGTGGTGCCCCGCGACTTTCTAGTTAATTACATTTACATGATTAGCTCAATCAGGTGATATTAATTACAGAGAAAGGATTTTATAGAATAGCATGTCATATCACTTAATCCGGCATAGCCAAAGGACACGACAACAGCTAGCCACTGTCATCATCATCTCAGAGGAACAGGAAGTAGAAGTGGAAGAGAAAAACAAAGGCAGATAGAGTTCTGTTCAGTTCTGCTGAATTACAGTATTTCACCACCTTAGGAGAAGGCTGATTTTTTTTGGGGCTGATTACCAAACACAGCAATAGAATAGCAGTGGCAGCAGACAGACTTACCTGAATGTCATGTTAGAATAACAAAATATGTCTCCACATATTTATATCCATACTTTGATGACACGTAACAACATACTGTAGTTTCAGAGCTTTAGTACTAGCAAGACATGTAATAATAAATACCCTGTTTAAACCCAAGGTAATAATCTATAGAATAATACTGTAAGAATTGATGTAACACCAGACAGCATACAGGTTGCAGACGGTGACAAACAATGAGCTTTACAATGTCAGGACACATTGTGGATAGCAGACATGTATTATATGGGACGAATGTACCAAACAGGTTCAGTATCAAGCAAGTGTGTGTGAGTGTGTGTGCGTGTTGGTGACACCAACTAATAGAGGTTATGACAACGTCAGTGATCCTTCAAATCTGTCACACGCCTTCCTCATCTCCTCCTGATTCAGCTCAGTCATGTACCTGCATACTGATGTATCTATTGTCAATCTGCATCTCCTCCTGATTCAGCTCAGTCATGTACCTGCATACTGATGTATCTATTGTCAATCTGCATCTCCTCCTGATTCAGCTCAGTCATGTACCTGCATACTGATGTATCTATTGTCAATCTGCATCTCCTCCTGATTCAGCTCAGTCATGTACCTGCATACTGATGTATCTATTGTCAATCTGCATCTCCTCCTGATTCAGCTCAGTCATGTACCTGCATACTGATGTATCTATTGTCAATCTGCATCTCCTCCTGATTCAGCTCAGTCATGTACCTGCATACTGATGTATCTATTGTCAATCTGCATCTCCTCCTGATTCAGCTCAGTCATGTACCTGCATACTGATGTATCTATTGTCAATCTGCATCTCCTCCTGATTCAGCTCAGTCATGTACCTGCATACTGATGTATCTATTGTCAATCTGCATCTCAGAGACCAACCCACATGGCATCATCTTCTCCAGAGACCAACCCCCATGGCATCATCTTCAGAGACTAACCCCCATGGCATCATCTTAAGAGACCAACCCCCATGGCATCATCTTAAGAGACCAACCCCCATGGTATCATCTTCAGACCAACCCCCATGGCATCATCATCTCCAGAGACTAACTCCCATGGCATCATCTTCAGAGACCAACCCCCATGGCATCATCTTCTCCAGAGACCAACCCCCATGGCATCATCTTCAGAGACCAACCCCCATGGCATCTTCTCCAGAGACCAACCCCCATGGCATCATCATCTCCAGAGACTAACCCCCATGGCATCTTCTCCAGAGACTAACCCCCATGACATCATCTTCTCCAGAGACCAACCCCCATGGCATCATCTCCTCCAGAGACCAACCCCCATGGCATCATCATCTCCAGAGACCAACCCCCATGACATCCTCTTCTCCTGAGACCAACCCCCTTGGCATCAATCATCTTAAGAGACCAACCCCCATGGCATCATCTTAAGAGACCAACCCCCTTGGCATCATCTTAAGAGACCAACCCCCATGGCATCATCTTCAGAGACCAACCCCCATGGCATCATCTTCAGAGACCAACCCCCATGGCATCATCTTAAGAGACCAACCCCCATGGCATCATCTTAAGAGATCAACCCCCATGGCATCATCTTAAGAGACCAACCCCCTTGGCATCATCTTAAGAGACCAACCCCCATGGCATCATCTTCAGAGACCAACCCCCATGGCATCATCTTCAGAGACCAACCCCCATGGCATCATCTTAAGAGACCAACCCCCTTGGCATCATCTTCAGAGACCAACCCCCATGGCATCATCTTCAGAGACCAACCCCCATGGCATCATCTCCTCCAGAGACCAACCCCCATGGCATCATCTTCAGAGACCAACCCCCATGGCATCATCTTCAGAGACTAACCCCCATGGCATCATCATCTTCAGAGACCAACCCCACATGGCATAATCTTCTCCAGAGACCAACCCCCATGGCATCATCTTCAGAGACCAACCCCCATGGCATCATCTTAAGAGACCAACCCCCATGGCATCATCTTCTCCTGAGACCAACCCCACATGGCATCATCTTCTCCTGAGACCAACCCCACATGGCATCATCTTCTCCTGAGACCAACCCCCATGGCATCATCTTCTCCTGAGACCAACCCCACATGGCATCATCTTCTCCTGAGACCAACCCCACATGGCATCATCTTCTCCTGAGACCAACCCCCCATGACATCCTCTTCTCCTGAGACCAACCCCCATGACATCATCTTAAGAGACCAACCCCCATGACATCATCTTAAGAGACCAACCCCCATGGCATCATCTCCTCCAGACACCAACCTCTCTGCTAGCAGGATATTTACATCTTTCAACAGCCTCTGTCTGGCAAGGGATACTAGCAGGACATAGGGTAGCCTTTCAGAACCCTGATTCAAAGTGCTGTTAATGCATTGTTCTGTGCTATTCAGCTAACCTCAGACATCTACCATCAGACACGCTACTTCCACTCCAGGAAGAGAGGACCATTTCAATCAGAGGGCTGTTGTGCTTGTATGCAAATCAAGTCATTTACATTTTACTCAGGCAAAGTCGTCCATTGATACCAGAGAAAGGCCTATATCCCCTAGGGACAGAGGCTGGCCTGTACTTACAGTAACACCCCTCTCCTACAGCTAGAGACAGAGACTGGCCTGTAATTAAAATAACACCCCTCTCCTACAGCTAGGGACAGAGACTGACCTGTAATTAAAATAACACCCCTCTCCTACAGCTAGGGACAGAGGCTGGCCTGTACTTACAGTAACACCCCTCTCCTCCAGCTAGGGACAGAGAATGGCCTGTACTTACAGTAACACCCCTCTCCTACAGCTAGGGACAGAGACTGGCCTGTACTTACAGTAACACCGCTCTCCTACAGCTAGGGACAGAGACTGGCCTGTAATTAAAATAACACCCCTCTCCTACAGCTAGGGACAGAGACTGACCTGTAATTAAAATAACACCCTCTCCTACAGCTAGGGACAGAGACTGGCCTGTACTTACAGTAACACCCCTCTCCTACAGCTAGGGACAGAGACTGACCTGTAATTAAAATAACACCCCTCTCCTACAGCTAGAGACAGAGACTGGGGAAGGAGTTTGGTCTCTAGTGGTTATAAATCCATGGGGTTTATATTTGAACTAAAAACCAAGAATGTGTGTAGAAGCTTATGCACAAGGTAGCTATCACCTTCTGTCTGCCTTGTCCAGTGTTTCCCAAAATGCATCTGGAAGTAGAGATGGGACACTGACAGGAAACAGAGAATGGGCTGGACAGTGTGAAGACTGTGGACACATTGGCAGTGGTGGTAAAGGGGCAGAGTGGACAGGGCAGATGGAGAGGTCGAAGGTTAAGAGAGGTGGAACGAGGGAGAGAGGCTGACGGTGGTTGACGTTGAGGTGACGGAGGGATGGAGTGACATTTTCTTAACACGTTTATTTCCCATCATCCTTACCTCTAATCGGTGTACCACCTAGTTGAAGGTAATTCGGAACGCAAACGAGATTGGAGAGAGAGGGAGAGAGCGAGAGTTAGTAAATAAGACAGAAAGAGAGGAGAGAAGGCAAATGAATGAAAGTAATACATGGTTAAATAGATAAACCGCAGGTCTAGACGTTAGAGGAAATAATTCAGGTTAGTAAAATAATGAAAATCTACAGCAGAGTGATCGGAGAGGAAGAGATGTAACCGTTGTGTGGGTGATGTAGTGGTACCAATAACAGTTTGGAGAGCTAACGCTCGTAACGCTAGTAGCTAGCTAAATGACAGGTGGGTACACAGCAGATATTTTTTTAACCTACATTTAACTAGGCAAGTCAGTTAAGAACAAATTCTTATTTCCAATGACAGCCTAGGAACAGCCTGCCCTGTTAAGGGGCAGAACGACATATTTGTACCTTGTCAGCGCGGGGGTTTGAGCTTGCAACGCTAGTCCAACGCTCTAACCACTAGGCTACCCTGCCGCCCCAGGTCAGCAGGTGTCATGGCTAGGGTTAGAGATAGCAAGGCTTGTTAATGTGTGTGTGTGTGTGTGTGTGTGTGTGTGTGTGTGTGTGTGTGTGTGTGTGTGTGTGTGTGTGTGTGTGTGTGTGTGTGTGTGTGTGTGTGTTACCACTAATCAGCCCTTTACACTTTTTTTTTTTTTTTTTTTACCAAAAAGTAGGGCAGTATGTAGGGAATAGGGTGCAATTTGGGACTGAGCCACAGACTGCCTGACCGACAGAAAGACAGGACTCTGTGAAGAGAAAGGGCCTCTCACCTCAAATCAAGTGCATACTTTAACGTGAAATGCTTTACGAGCCCTTCATCCACAAAGAAGATACTAAACACAGTAAAATAACACAACACAATAACAATAAGGAGGCTATATACAAGGAGTTCCACTAGTGAGTCAGCGTACTGGGGTGGGGGTACGAGGTAGTTGTGAGTCGGCGTACTGGGGTGGGGGTACGAGGTAGTTGTGAGTCGGCGTACTGGGGTGGGGGTACGAGGTAGTTGTGAGTCGGCGTACTGGGGTGGGGGGACGAGGTAGTTGTGAGTCGGCGTACTGGGGTGGGGGTACGAGGTAGTTGTGAGTCGGCGTACTGGGGTGGGGGTACGAGGTAGTTGTGAGTCGGCGTACTGGGGGTACGAGGTAGTTGTGAGTCGGCGTACTGGGGGTACGAGGTAGTTGTGAGTCGGCGTACTGGGGGTACGAGGTAGTTGTGAGTCGGCGTACTGGGGGTACGAGGTAGTTGTGAGTCGGCGTACTGGGGTGGGGGTACGAGGTAGTTGTGAGTCGGCGTACTGGGGTGGGGGTACGAGGTAGTTGTGAGTCGGCGTACTGGGGGTACGAGGTAGTTGTGAGTCGGCGTACTGGGGTGGGGGTACGAGGTAGTTGTGAGTCGGCGTACTGGGGTGGGGGTACGAGGTAGTTGTGAGTCGGCGTACTGGGGGTACGAGGTAGTTGTGAGTCGGCGTACTGGGGGTACGAGGTAGTTGTGAGTCGGCGTACTGGGGTGGGGGTACGAGGTAGTTGTGAGTCGGCGTACTGGGGTGGGGGTACGAGGTAGTTGTGAGTCGGCGTACTGGGGGTACGAGGTAGTTGTGAGTCGGCGTACTGGGGGTACGAGGTAGTTGTGAGTCAGCGTACTGGGGGTACGAGGTAGTTGTGAGTCAGTGTACTGGGGGTACGAGGTAGTTGTGAGTCGGCGTACTGGGGGTACGAGGTAGTTGTGAGTCAGTGTACTGGGGGTACGAGGTAGTTGTGAGTCAGTGTACTGGGGGTACGAGGTAGTTGTGAGTCGGCGTACTGGGGGTACGAGGTAGTTGTGAGTCAGTGTACTGGGGGTACGAGGTAGTTGTGAGTCGGCATACTGGGGGTACGAGGTAGTTGTGAGTCGGTGTATTGGGGGTACAAGGTAGTTGTGAGTCGGTGTACTGGGGGGACGAGGTAGTTGTGAGTCGGTGTACTGGGGGGACGAGGTAGTTGTGAGTCGGTGTACTGGGGGGACGAGGTAGTTGTGAGTCGGTGTACTGGGGGTACGAGGTAGTTGTGAGTCGGTGTACTGGGGGGACGAGGTAGTTGTGAGTCGGTGTATTGGGGGTACGAGGTAGTTGTGAGTCGGTGTACTGGGGGTACGACGTAGTTGTGAGTCAGTGTCCTGGGGGTACGACGTAGTTGTGAGTCAGTGTCCTGGGGGTACGACGTAGTTGTGAGTCGGTGTACTGGGGGTACGACGTAGTTGTGAGTCAGTGTCCTGGGGGTATGACGTAGTTGTGAGTCAGTGTCCTGGGGGTACGACGTAGTTGTGAGTCGGTGTACTGGGGGTACGACGTAGTTGTGAGTCGGTGTACTGGGGGTACGAGGTAGTTGTGAGTCGGCGTATTGGGGGTACGAGGTAGTTGGGGTGATTGATTGAGGTAATATGTACATGTAGGTGAAAAGCAGAAGCCACCTCCTCTGTGATTTCGGGTCACATCCCAAATGGTTCCCTATACCCTACACAATGCACTACATTTTACCAGAGCCCTATAGGTAGTAGAGCACTATATAGGGAATAGAGTGCCATTTGTGACACAGAAAATATCCTCTAAATGAGGAGAATTAAAGAGCAACTCAAAGAGCCACTAATCGTTCTAACTCTCTCTCTACTTTCTGACAGACCCAGGGTCAGCCCTTAAATATGTTTATTTATCTAATCTTCTTAACGTTGGCCTCTCCCCAATCTGATCTGGGGTCGGGTTAAAGATGTTTATTTACCTAATCTTCTTAACTCTAACCTCTCCCCAATCTGATCTGGGGTTAGGGCTAAAGCAATTGATTTATCCAGCCTTGGGAACAGAGAGAGCAGAGAGAGGCACATCGATTTATTTCTTCAGTGTGTGTGTGTGTTTCCTCTCTCCCAGGCTGGATCTTGGCTGAGCCACTCCAGGCTGGATCTTGGCTGAGCCACTCCAGGCTGGATCTTGGCTGAGCCACTCCAGGCTGGATCTTTGCTGAGCCACTCCAGGCTGGATCTTGGCTGAGCCACTCCAGGCTGGATCTTGGCTGAGCCACTCCAGGCTGGATCTTGGCTGAGCCACTCCAGGCTGGATCTTGGCTGAGCCACTCCAGGCTGGATCTTTGCTGAGCCACTCCAGGCTGGATCTTGGCTGAGCCACTCCAGGCTGGATCTTTGCTGAGCAACTCCAGGCTGGAATTACCGTCTCCTCTGAGGATGCTAAAGGGCACACTATTTACACTGTAGTGCACCACTTTTAATCAGAGCCCTATTAGGTTGCCATTTGGGACGCATCCTAGCCCTCTCTACTCCGTGCCCCCGCCGTCCTCATGTTTCAGAAGGGCTCAGCTAAGTCCCTCTTGATGAAAAAGGGCAACTTCAATTATTTTATTTTCTGCACTGCTGGAGACCACTAATTCATTTTAGCATTTTGGTATGTGGAGACTGTAGACGGTCCATTTGGTACTGTGTGTGGGCAGTCCAAAAATATTAAAATATTTACTGTTTTCCACTGAAAAGAAGATCTACCTGCTACACACACATACATTATATATATATACACTATACTTCAGCATATATATATATACTTCACTGAATGTTGCGCAGCACTGATAAACACACTATAAGATGGAAAGTTGTATCTTGCTTCTGTTACTAAGCAGGAATGGGTCTCCATTAAGTCTGTTACTAAGCAGGAATGGGTCTTCATTAAGTCTGTTACTAAGCAGGAATGGGTCTCCATTAAGTCTGTTACTAAGCAGGAATGGGTCTCCATTAAGTCTGTTACTAAGCAGGAATGGGTCTCCATTAAGTCTGTTACTAAGCAGGAATGGGTCTCCATTAAGTCTGTTACTAAGCAGGAATGGGTCTCCATTAAGTCTGTTACTAAGCAGGAATGGGTCTTCATTAAGTCTGTTACTAAGCAGGAATGGGTCTCCATTAAGTCTGTTACTAAGCAGGAATGGGTCTCCATTAAGTCTGTTACAAAGCAGGAATGGGTCTCCATTAAGTCTGTTACTAAGCAGGAATGGGTCTCCATTAAGTCTGTTACTAAGCAGGAATGGGTCTCCATTAAGTCTGTTACTAAGCAGGAATGGGTCTCCATTAAGTCTGTTACTAAGCAGGAATGGGTCTTCATTAAGTCTGTTACTAAGCAGGAATGGGTCTCCATTAAGTCTGTTACTAAGCAGGAATGGGTCTCCATTAAGTCTGTTACTAAGCAGGAATGGGTCTCCATTAAGTCTGTTACTAAGCAGGAATGGGTCTCCATTAAGTATGTTACTAAGCAGGAATGGGTCTCCATTAAGTCTGTTACTAAGCAGGAATGGGTCTCCATTAAGTCTGTTACTAAGCAGGAATGGGTCTCCATTAAGTCTGTTACTAAGCAGGAATGAGTCTCCATTAAGTCTGTTACTAAGCAGGAATGGGTCTCCATTAAGTCTGTTACTAAGCAGGAATGGGTCTCCATTAAGTCTGTTACTAAGCAGGAATGGGTCTCCATTAAGTCTGTTACTAAGCAGGAATGAGTCTTTATTAAGTGGAAAGGAGTTGCAGGGAGAGTAGACATTCTTACCTGAGCGGAGTTGTTTGATTCGTCCGTTGCTGCTGTTGATGTCTACAGGCAGGAAGTCTTTAAACCAGGTGATCTCTGGGTCAGGGTTGCCGCTGGCAGCACACAGCATGGTGGCCGTCCTGGTCTTCTCTACCACCTTAAGCTGGGGACCCATGTCTATGTTGGGGAACCCATGAGGGATCTGGTTCTCTGTAGAAGAGACAAGTAGAAATAGGATTAGTGTGAATGATGGACTACAGCGGGACTTGACCAAGCCGTTGAGAGAACCTTCCACCCAAAAATGTAATTAGATGATAATATAAATAAATGTATATGTACAGTCCCATAAAGGACGTGACTTCACATAATAATATAAACTGTGATTTTCATAGCATGTACTAACCAGAGAGAGAGAGAGAGAGAAAGAGAGAAAGAGCAATAGTGAGTGAGAGAGAGATATAGAAGAAGCCTAGCTTTAAACAACCCGAGGAGAACAAAAGCCTACATTATAGACACCCACAAACTCCACCCAGCAAGACAAACATCAATAATGTAACCCATCACAACATTTAGGATCATGAGGTAGAGCAGAGCCATGACAAATTCCTCGCTCCAGTGACAAATTCATTCTGCGGAGAGATCATTTGGGATTGTAAAAGTGATCATTTTTATGATTCATGATTTTCTCTCCTTTAATTCCTTCAATGTTTTTTACTGACGGCTGACTGCGATGCCATTGGCCTAAAGCATAGTAAAGAGTATTATTTGGTAACGAGAAGATACTGAAACCCTTTAAAGATGACTGATTAGTTGATTCCTCTCCTCAAGTGTGGAAGTCTACGCCTATTAAATCGATGACGAGGAGTGAGCACCTCTGGGTGAAAGGGGTGAAGAATTGGCACATAGTTCTAGTTTGTTCCTCTTTCACCGTTCTGTTTCTTTTTTTTTAATCTGCGTCTTCATACGCTGATGGTCCCCTGAGAAAAACATCCAGGAGCTCTATTATTGTGGTAGTACTGAACAGAAGCTCTATTCTTGTGGTAGTACTGAACAGGAGCTCTATTCTTGTGGTAGTACTGAACAGTAGCTCTATTCTTGTGGTAGTACTGTACAGAAGCTCTATTCCTGTGGTAGTACTGAACAGAAGCTCTATTCTTGTGGTAGTACTGAACAGAAGCTCTATTCTTGTGGTAGTACTGAACAGTAGCTCTATTCTTGTGGTAGTACTGAACAGAAGCTCTATTCGTGTGGTAGTACTGAACAGTAGCTCTATTCGTGTGGTAGTACTGTACAGAAGCTCTATTCCTGTGGTAGTACTGAACAGAAGCTCTATTCTTGTGGTAGTACTGAACAGAAGCTCTATTCTTGTGGTAGTACTGAACAGTAGCTCTATTCTTGTGGTAGTACTGAACAGAAGCTCTATTCGTGTGGTAGTACTGAACAGTAGCTCTATTCGTGTGGTAGTACTGAACAGAAGCTCTATTCTTGTGGTAGTACTGAACAGAAGCTATATTCTTGTGGTAGTACTGAACAGAAGCTTGAGGGCATTTTAGAGGAAGGGCTGTTGTTGTTAAAAAGCAGGTTTTAGACTAACTAATGTAGGTAATAACCTAGCTAATGTAGGTGATAACCTAGCTAATGTAGGTGATAAGCCTAGCTAATGTAGGTGATAACCTACCTAATATAGGTGATAACCTACCTAATATAGGTGATAAGCCTAGCTAATGTAGGTGGTAACCTAGCTAATGTAGGTGGTAATCTAGCTAATGTATATGTTAGCCTAACTAATGTAGGTGTAAACCTAGCTAATGTAGGTGGTAATCTAGCTAATGTAGGTGTAGGTGGTAATCTAGCTAATGTATATGTTAGCCTAACTAATGTAGGTGGTAATCTAGCTAATGTAGATGTTAGCCTAACTCATGTAGGTGGTAATCTAGCTAATGTAGGTGGTAATCTAGCTAATGTAGGTGGTAATCTAGTTAATGTTGGTGTTAGCCTAGCCAAAGATTGGTGTTAGCCTAGCTAATGTAGGTTACCACCTACGTTTGTTCCGTTTGCGATAATTTTTGTTCCTAGCGAATACTCCCCAGGTGTCAGTATTACAGCCCATGCAAACAAAAAAAAAATGTTAATTGGTTGGAACATTCTGAGAAGGAGGAGGATATGCTTTGAGACTTTAGAGAGGGCGGGCTGAAAAAACTCATAGGAGTCGACAACTCCCTGGTATCAGAAACACAAACTGGTAATAATTCAGGAGGAAAACAGCTGCTGTGGCTGTTATACAGTACGTTGGTTCAGAGCCTCCTAGTGTTAGCATTACAGCGGAGCTGTTAGTATAGGTGGCTAACACCGAGAGAGAGAGAGACACACAGGGAGCTGTACAGGTGGCTAACACCGAGAGAGAGAGACACACACAGGGAGCTGTACAGGTGGCTAACACCGAGAGAGAGAGAGAGAGAGAGAGAGAGAGAGACACACACAGAGAGCTGTACAGGTGGCTAACACAGAGAGAGAGAGAGAGAGACACACACAGGGAGCTGTACAGGTGGCTAACACCGAGAGAGAGACACACACAGGGAGCTGTACAGGTGGCTAACACCGAGAGAGAGACACACACACACACACACACCTGTTCTCACCCCCTATCTCAGAGACACAAACATCAACATCACTCCTACCCAGAACCACCTGTTCTCACCCCTATCAACAACATCACTCCTACCCAGAACCACCTGTTCTCACCCCCTATCTCAGAGACACAAACATCAACATCACTTCTACCCAGAACCACCTGTTCTCACCCCCTATCTCAGAACAACAAACATCAATAACATCACTCCTACCCAGAACCACCTGTTCTCACCCCCTATCTCAGAACAACAAACATCAATAACATCACTCCTACCCAGAACCACCTGTTCTCACCCCTATCAACAACATCACTCCTACCCAGAACCACCTGTTCTCACCCCCTATCTCAGAGACACAAACATCAACATCACTTCTACCCAGAACCACCTGTTCTCACCCCCTATCTCAGAACAACAAACATCAATAACATCACTCCTACCCATAACCACCTGCACTCACCCCCTATCTCAGAACAACAAACATCAATAACATCACTCCTACCCAGAACCACCTGCACTCACCCCCTATCTCAGAACAACAAACATCAATAACATCACTCCTACCCAGAACCACCTGCACTCACCCCCTATCTCAGAACAACAAACATCAATAACATCACTCCTACCCAGAACCACCTGCACTCACCCCCTATCTCAGAACAACAAACATCAATAACATCACTCCTACCCAGAACCACCTGTTCTCACCCCCTATCTCAGAACAACAAACATCAATAACATCACTCCTACCCAGAACCACCTGTTCTCACCCCCTATCTCAGAACAACAAACATCAATAACATCACTCCTACCCAGAACCACCTGTTCTCACCCCCTATCTCAGAACAACAAACATCAATAACATCACTCCTACCCAGAACCACCTGCACTACTCTCCGCCACATCCTCCAAATACACCATTTTGTTCCTCTCCGTCGCTCTTTCAATATTTACATAACATTTACATAATATTTACATAATGATAATGATTTTTCCATTGTCTTAACGATGGAGCACTGTTGGATTTCCAGTTTTTAAGTATACATTTATTTTTCAAGATAATTGATGAGAAGAGTTTCGTCCAATCAGGACATGTCTTGAAACACGCAGACATACGGATTACCTGTCAATTCGGTTAGTTATGTTCCAACTTTCCCTCCATCTTGTGCCAATATCAGTTCTGTTTAAGGCTGTGTTCCAATAGTTTACATTCGTTTCTGAGAGAATGTCAGTTGGATTGTCTCTCTGCAAGGTTTTTTTTACATATCTTAAATATCAAATAAACATCCTTTTCTGACTCAAATAGGATTCCCTCAAGATTGCTCTGATGTCCAAAAGATTTTAAAATCAACATTTCGTAATATGTAACTTCTTAAGTTGCATGTATTTGAAACTATCTACATTGGTCAGTCCAAAATTGTTTTTAAATTCTGTCATGGAAATAAATGTATTTTCTTATTACCAAGTAATTGACCGTTTCTATGCCTTCGGTTTCCCATTGGGGATCAATTTATCTGTCAATTCTGAAAAGCTATCCAAGGATTGTTCAATACTGTTGTTTTTTTAGGGAGTGATATTGGTTCTTGTAGAATCAGAGAGGGGAGGAGAGGGAGGGAGGGGGAAGGATAAGGAGGGAGGGGGGAGGATAAGGAGCGAGGGGGGAGGATAAGGAGGGAGGGGGGGGATAAGGAGGGAGGGGGGAGGATAAGGAGCGAGGGGGGAGGATAAGGAGGGAGGGGTGGATGGCAGAAGAAGCAGAAAGAAAGAGTGAAAGAAAGGGAAGGAGTGAGGGATGAGAAGGAGGGGTGCATGACACCCTCCTGCCAGCTCCAATTACCAGTGTGAGTGGGAGCGTGCAGAGAGGTTGATGGGTCTAATCAGTCCTCCTCTGGAGAGGGACCAGTACCCTGTTCCTTCACACACACACAGACACACACACACACACACACACACACACACACACACACAAACACACACACACACACACACACGCACACGTCCTCCCACCCCGTCCCTTAGTCCCACTGGGACTACAGCTCAGTTCCATGTTCAAGTCACACACAGTCATTCTGTGGAGAGCAAACAAACTGCTCTCCACAGGGGCCATACACTCCAACCCCACCACCATGGGGGCCCCACACTCCAACCCCACCACCATGGGGCCCCACACTCCAACCCCACCACCATGGGGCCCCACACTCCAACCCCACCACCATGGGGGCCCCACACTCCAACCCCAGCACCATGGGGGCCACACACTCCAACCCCACCACCATGGGGGCCCCACACTCCAACCCCACCACCATGGGGCCCCACTTTCCAACCGCACCACCATGGGGGCCCCACATTCCAACCCCACCACCATGGGGGCCTTACACTCCAACCGCACCACCATGGGGGGCCCCACACTCCAACCCCACCACCTTAGGGGCCTTACACTCCAACCCCAGCACCATGGGGGCCCCACACTCCAACCCCACCACCTTAGGGGCCTTACACTCCAACCCCAGCATCATGGTGGGCCCACATACACTCACATACAGTACTAGCTACACACAGATACACAAGCCCACACACTCTGCAGCAGCGACATCATAGTGGCTGTGTAGCTGGAGAGCTCTGAACTTTTGTCTTAGTCTTTTATAGTCTGGAGTGCAGTGGAACAGTGGAGAGGCTTTCTGTTGAACGGCACGCTGGGAATGTTTAAGTAAAGACTGGGGTCACGTTCTAAAATGGCGGCTTATTTCTATGGTAGTGCATTACTTTACACCATGGGCTCTGGTCAACAGAGGGCCCTGTATATGGAATAGGGCATATTTGAGATGCAACCCAGGCCTGCTGAGGAAGACGTCCTTCTGCTGACAGAAATCATGGTTTCTCCTCCGAAAAGGCAACTCTAGACATAATATACCCATGACAAAGAAATTATCTGTAAATTCACATCATTTGCCTAGCTTTTTCTCAAGTAGTTCATTTATTTTATTTCACCTTTATATAACCAGGTCGGCCAGTTCACAACAAGTTCTCATTTACAACTGCGACCTGGCCAAGATAAAGCAAAGCAGTGTGACAAAAACAACAACACAGAGTTACACATCAACAAACATACAGTCAATAGCACAATAGAAAAATCTATGTACAGTGTGTGCAAATGTAGAAGATTAGGGAGGTAAGGCAATAAATAGGCCATAGTGGAGAAATAATTACAATTTGGCATTAACACTGGAGTGATATATGTGCAGATGGTGATGTGCAAGCAGAGATACTGGGGTGCAAAAGAGCAAAAATAAAAATAACAATTTGGGCATGAGGTAGTTGGATGTGCTATTTACAGATTGGCTATGTACAGGTGCAATGATAGGTAAGCTGCTCTGACAGCTGGTGCTTAAAGTTAGAGAGGGAGATATGAGTCTCCAGCTTCAGAGATTTTTGCAGTTTGTTCCAGTCATTAGCAGCAGAGAACTGGAAGGAAAGGCAGCCAAAAGAGGAATTGGCTTTGGGGATGACCAGTGAGATATACCTGCTGGAGCGCGTGCTACGGGTGGGTGTTGCTATGGTGACCAGTGAGCTGAGATAAGGCGGGGCTTTACCTAGCAAAGACTTACAGATGACCTGGAGCCAGTGGGTTTGGCGACAAATATGAAGCGTGGGCCAGCCAACGAGAGCATACAGGTCGCAGTGGTGGGTAGTGTATGGGGCTTTGGTGACAAAACAAATGGCCCTGTGATAGACTACATCCAGTTTGCTGAGTAGAGTGTTGGCTATTTTGTAAATGACATCGCTAAAGCCAAGGTTCGGTCGGATAGTCAGTTTTACAAGGGTATGTTTGGCAGCATGGGTGAAGGAGGCTTTGTTTGCGAAATAGGAAGCTGATTCTAGATTTCATTTTGGATTGGAGATGCTTAATGTGAGTCTGGAAGGATAGTTTACAGTCTAACCAGACACTTAGGTATTTGTAGTTGTCCACATATTCTAAGTCAGAACCGTCCAGAGTAGTGATGCTAGGCGGGCGGGCGGGTGAGGGCAGCGATCGGTTGAAGAGCATGCATTTAGATTTACTAGTATTTTAAAGTAGTTGGAGGCCACGGAAGGAGTGTTGTATGGCATTGAAGCTCGTCTGGAGGTTTGTTAACACCGTGTCCAAAGAAGGGCCAGAAGTATACAGAATGGTGTTGTCTGCATAGAGGTGGATCAGAGAATCACCAGCAGCAAGAGCGACATCATTGATATATACAGAGAAAAGAGTCGGCCCGAGAATTGAACACTATGTGGTACCCCCATAGAGACTGCCAGAGGTCCGGACAACAGGCCCTCCAATTTGACATACTGAACTCTGTCTGTGAAGTAGTTGGTGAACCAGGCAAGGCAGTCATTAGAGAAACCAAGACTGTTGAGTCTGCTGATAAGAATGTGGTGATTGACAGAATTCGAAAGCCTTGGCCAGGTCGATGAAGAGTATTGCACAGTAATGTCTCTTATTGATGCCGGTTATGATATTGTTTAGGACCTTGAGCGTGACTGAGGTGCCCCCATGACCAGCTCAGAAACCAGATTGCATACTGGAGAAGATACGGTGGGATTCAAAATGGTCGGTGATCTGTTTGTTAACTTGGCTTTCGAAGATTTTAGAAAAGGCAGGGTAGGATGGATACAGGTCCAGTGTCACGACTTCCCCCGAAGTCTTCTAGCCATCATCAATCTACCTTTCATTTTCCATTTGTTTTGTCTTGTCTTCCATCACACCTGGTTTCAATTCCATCATTACATGTTGTGCATTTAACCCTCTGTTCCCCCCTTGTCCAGTATTGTTTATTTGTAAGTGCTTGTGCACGTTATGTGCACGTTATGTGCACAGGTTTTGAACACATTTATTGATCGGGTTTAATTGTTCTGTTTCCGGGTGGTTTTTATTGTTAAACTGCGCCGTTGTAAACACAGTTTTTTGCTCTCCTGCGGGATTCGAAATGGTCGGTGATCTGTTTGTTAACATGGCTTTCGAAGACTTTAGAAAGGCAGGGCAGGATGGATATAGGTCTGTAACAGTTTGGGTCTAGAGTGTCTCCCCCTTTGAAGAGGGGGATGACCGCGGCATCTTTCTAATCTATGGGGTATCTAATCTCAGACGATACGAAAGAGAGGTTGAACAGGCTAGTAATAGGGGTTGCAACAATTTTTTAGAAAGAGAGGGTCCAGACTGTCTAGCCTGGCTGATTTGTAGGGATCCAGATTCTGCAGCTCTTTCAGAACATCAGTTGTTTGGATTTGGGCAAGTTGCTGCAGAGCTGTTGGCCGGTAAAGTGGTAGACAGGTGGAAAGCATGTCCAGCTGTAGAAAAATGCTTATTAAAATCATCGATTATCGTAGATTTATCAGTGGTGACAGTGTTTCCTAGCCTCAGTGCAGTGGGCAGCTGGGAAGAGATGCTCTTGTTCTCCATGGACAGTGTCCCAGAACCTTTTGGAATTAGCGCTACAGGATGAAAATTTCTGTTTGAAAAAGCTAGCCTTTGCTTTCCTAACTGACTGTGTATATTGGTTCCTGACATCCCTGAAAAGTTGCATATCACGGGGGCTATTCGATGCTAATGCAGAACGCCACTGGAGGTTTTGTGCTGGTCAAGGGCAGTCAAGTCGGGAACCATAGCCTATATCTGTTCTTAGTTCTACATTTTTTGAATGGGGAATACTTATTTAAGATGGTGAGGAAAGCACTTTCAAAGAGCAACCAGGCATCCTCTACTGACGGGATGAGGTAAATTAGAAAGGCCTGCTCGCTGCTCGCCGAGCCGGTCACGGGTGCACCTCAGCCACACTCAAGGTACTAAACGATATCATAACCGCCATCGATAAAAGACAGTACTGTGCAGCCGTCTTCATCGACCTTGCCAAGGCTTTCGACTCTGTCAATCACCATATTCTTATCGGCAGACTCAGTAGCCTCGGTTTTTCGGATGACTGCCTTGCCTGGTTCACCAATTACTTTGCAGACAGAGTTCAGTGTGTCAAATCGGAGGGCATGCTGTCCGGTCCTCTGGCAGTCTCTATGGGGGTGCCACAGGGTTCAATTCTCGGGCCGACTCTTTTCTCTGTATACATCAATGATGTTGCTCTTGCTGCGGGCGATTCCCTGATCCACCTCTACGCAGACGACACCATTCTATATACTTTCGGCCCGTCATTGGACACTGTGCTATCTAACCTCCAAACAAGCTTCAATGCCATACAACACTCCTTCCGCGGCCTCCGACTGCTCTTAAACGCTAGTAAAACCAAATGCATGCTTTTCAACCGATCGCTGCCTGCACCCGCATGCCCGCCTAGCATCACCACCCTGGATGGTTCCGACCTAGAATATGTGGACATCTATAAGTACCTAGGTGTCTGGCTAGACTGCAAACTCTCCTTCCAGACTCATATCAAACATCTCCAATCGAAAATCAAATCAAGAGTCGGCTTTCTATTCCGCAACAAAGCCTCCTTCACTCACGCCGCCAAGCTTACCCTAGTAAAACTGACTATCCTACCGATCCTCGACTTCGGCGATGTCATCTACAAAATGGCTTCCAACACTCTACTCAGCAAACTGGATGCAGTCTATCACAGTGCCATCCGTTTTGTCACTAAAGCACCTTATACCACCCACCACTGCGACTTGTATGCTCTAGTCGGCTGGCCCTCGCTACATATTCGTCGCCAGACCCACTGGCTCCAGGTCATCTACAAGTCCATGCTAGGTAAAGCTCCGCCTTATCTCAGCTCACTGGTCACGATGGCAACACCCATCCGTAGCACGCGCTCCAGCAGGTGTATCTCACTGATCATCCCTAAAGCCAACACCTCATTTGGCCGCCTTTCGTTCCAGTACTCTGCTGCCTGTGACTGGAACGAATTGCAAAAATCGCTGAAGTTGGAGACTTTTATCTCCCTCACCAACTTCAAACATCAGCTATCTGAGCAGCTAACCGATCGCTGCAGCTGTACATAGTCTATTGGTAAATAGCCCACCCATTTTCACCTACCTCATCCCCATACTGTTTTTATTTATTTATTTTTCTGCTCTTTTGCACACCAATATCTCTACCTGTACATGACCATCTGATCATTTATCACTCCAGTGTTAATCTGCAAAATTGTAATTATTCGCCTACCTCATGCCTTTTGCACACATTGTATATAGACTCCCCCTTTGTTTTCTACTGTGTTATTGACTTGTTAATTGTTTACTCCATGTGTAACTCTGTGTTGTCTGCTCATACTGCTATGCTTTATCTTGGCCAGGTCGCAGTTGCAAATGAGAACTTGTTCTCAACTAGCCTACCTGGTTAAATAAAGGTGTTCTCAACTAGCCTACCTGGTTAAATAAAGGTGTTCTCAACTGGCCTACCTGGTTAAATAAAGGTGTTCTCAACTAGCCTACCTGGTTAAATAAAGGTGTTCTCAACTAGCCTACCTGGTTAAATAAAGGTGTTCTCAACTAGCCTACCTGGTTAAATAAAGGTGTTCTCAACTGGCCTACCTGGTTAAATAAAGGTGTTCTCAACTGGCCTACCTGGTTA
Source organism: Oncorhynchus mykiss (assembly GCF_013265735.2). Classification (NCBI taxonomy): domain Eukaryota; kingdom Metazoa; phylum Chordata; class Actinopteri; order Salmoniformes; family Salmonidae; genus Oncorhynchus; species Oncorhynchus mykiss. The sequence goes on along the minus strand of NC_048572.1, from coordinate 84,709,434 downwards.
AATAAAGGTGTTCTCAACTAGCCTACCTGGTTAAATAAAGGTGTTCTCAACTGGCCTACCTGGTTAAATAAAGGTGTTCTCAACTGGCCTACCTGGTTAAATAAAGGTGTTCTCAACTAGCCTACCTGGTTAAATAAAGGTGTTCTCAACTAGCCTACCTGGTTAAATAAAGGTGTTCTCAACTAGCCTACCTGGTTAAATAAAGGTGTTCTCAACTAGCCTACCTGGTTAAATAAAGGTGTTCTCAACTAGCCTACCTGGTTAAATAAAGGTGTTCTCAACTGGCCTACCTGGTTAAATAAAGGTGTTCTCAACTGGCCTACCTGGTTAAATAAAGGTGTTCTCAACTGGCCTACCTGGTTAAATAAAGGTGTTCTCAACTGGCCTACCTGGTTAAATAAAGGTGTTCTCAACTAGCCTACCTGGTTAAATAAAGGTGTTCTCAACTAGCCTACCTGGTTAAATAAAGGTGTTCTCAACTAGCCTACCTGGTTAAATAAAGGTGTTCTCAACTGGCCTACCTGGTTAAATAAAGGTGTTCTCAACTGGCCTACCTGGTTAAATAAAGGTGTTCTCAACTGGCCTACCTGGTTAAATAAAGGTGTTCTCAACTAGCCTACCTGGTTAAATAAAGGTGTTCTCAACTAGCCTACCTGGTTAAATAAAGGTGTTCTCAACTAGCCTACCTGGTTAAATAAAGGTGTTCTCAACTAGCCTACCTGGTTAAATAAAGGTGTTCTCAACTAGCCTACCTGGTTAAATAAAGGTGTTCTCAACTGGCCTACCTGGTTAAATAAAGGTGTTCTCAACTGGCCTACCTGGTTAAATAAAGGTGTTCTCAACTGGCCTACCTGGTTAAATAAAGGTGTTCTCAACTGGCCTACCTGGTTAAATAAAGGTGTTCTCAACTAGCCTACCTGGTTAAATAAAGGTGTTCTCAACTAGCCTACCTGGTTAAATAAAGGTGTTCTCAACTAGCCTACCTGGTTAAATAAAGGTGTTCTCAACTGGCCTACCTGGTTAAATAAAGGTGTTCTCAACTGGCCTACCTGGTTAAATAAAGGTGTTCTCAACTGGCCTACCTGGTTAAATAAAGGTGTTCTCAACTAGCCTACCTGGTTAAATAAAGGTGTTCTCAACTAGCCTACCTGGTTAAATAAAGGTGTTCTCAACTGGCCTACCTGGTTAAATAAAGGTGTTCTCAACTAGCCTACCTGGTTAAATAAAGCTGTTCTCAACTAGCCTACCTGGTTAAATAAAGGTGTTCTCAACTAGCCTACCTGGTTAAATAAAGGTGTTCTCAACTAGCCTACCTGGTTAAATAAAGGTGAAATTAAAAAAAAGAAATTAAAAAAGTGTTTTAGGGAGCAATTGACAATGATGAGGGGTGGTCATTTGACTGCAGACCCATTATGGAAGCAGGCAATGAAGCAGTGATCGCTGAAATTCTGTTTGTAGACAGCAGAGGTGTATATAGAGGGCAAGTTGGTCAGGATGACATCTAAGAGGGTGCCCATAGTTACGGATATAGGGTTGTACCTGGTAGGTTCCTTGATCATTTGTGTGAGATTGAGGGCATCTAGCTTAGATTGTAGGACGGCCGGGGTGTTAAGCATATCCCAGTTTAGGTCACCTAACAGTATGAACTCTGAAGATAGATGGGGGGCAATCAAATCACATATGTTTAACCCGGAGACTTACAGAGTCAGTCTGTTTGTCAGTCAGTCTGTCAATCAGTCTGTTCTGTCTAGTCTGGTCAACCCAGAGGCTTACTGTGTCTGTCTGTCTGTCTGGCAGTCAGTCAGTCAGTCAGTCTGTCAATCAGTCTGTTCTGTCTAGTCTGGTCAACCCAGAGGCTTACTGTGTCTGTCTGTCAGTCAGTCAGTCCGTCAGTCCGTCAGTCCGTCCGTCAGTCAGTCAGTCAGTCAGTCAGTCAGTCTGTCTGTCTGTCTGTCTGTCTGTCTGTCTCGACAAGCCTGGTCAACCCAGAGGCTTACTGTGTCTGTCTGTCTGGCAGTCAGTCAGTCAGTCAGTCTGTCAATCAGTCTGTTCTGTCTAGTCTGGTCAACCCAGAGGCTTACTGTGTCTGTCTGTCTGTCAGTCTGTCTGTCTGGCAGTCTCGACAAGCCTGGTCAACCCAGAGACTTACGGAATCTGTCTGTCTGTCTGTCTGTCTGTCTGTCTCGACAAGCCTGGTCAACCCGGAGACTTACGGAGTCTGTCTTTAACGGTTCTTGTTTCTCTACTGTTGGTGTGAGTGACATGACACCACTATAAAGCTGTATGTGATTCAGTTCTAACTGGAGTTAACAGTCAACCCGTCCCAACGCTGAACTGGAGAGAATCAAACGCCTCCGTGTGTGTGTGTGTGTGTGTGTGTGTGTGTGTGTGTGTGTGTGTGTGCGTGTGTTTGTGTGTTTGTGAGCGAAAACAAATATTCCGCTCCAGGCCTGTTCCCTCTCCCGACAAGACAGACATTTGCATCTCTCCGAGAAAGACAGACATTTGTCTCACTCCGAGACAGACAGACACCGGAGGAAGAGAGAGAGCCTCTGTCAAATGGCCCCCTATTTCCTTTATAGTCCCCTAGGGCTCTGGTCACTAAATAGAGAACAGGGTGCTGCTTGGGCTGCAGTCAGTCTTGGATCGGAGGCAGCAAGAGGAACACTGACAAAACACAACAGGAAATAACGAGGACAAGACCTGGGAAAGTACAGCTAAGAACAGTGGTGTTGGTTACACTGCCACTGAGACGGTATCAACTGGCAAGTGCACTTTGTTTAAACACGTTGAACTGATAGTGTCTGTGAGAAACGGAAAGACAAAGAAAGAGAGCGAGAGAAAGAGGGAAAGAACAAGAGAGGGAGAGAAAGTGGGAGCGAGAGAGAGAGAGAGTGAGGTGTACCTGTTGTGATATGCAGAGAGGATGCTGCTGGTATGGATAGGTAAGATAGGTAGGATACACTGTACCTGTTATAAACTAGAAGGTGTGGCACTGAGCCTTTCTGAAGATGGTAGACTATTTATTCCCTCAGGGGAAGTTGGTAGACTATTCTCTCAGGGGCAGTTGGTAGACTATTCTCTCAGAGGAAGTTGGTAGACTATTCCCTCAGGTGCAGTTGGTAGACTATTCTCTCAGGGGCAGTTGGTAGACTATTCCCTCAGGGGAAGTTGGTAGACTATTCTCTCAGAGGAAGTTGGTAGACTATTCCCTCAGGTGCAGTTGGTAGACTATTCTCTCAGGGGCAGTTGGTAGACTATTCTCTCAGAGGAAGTTGGTAGACTATTCTCTCAGAGGAAGTTGGTAGACTATTCCCTCAGAGGAAGTTGGTAGACTATTCTCTCAGAGGAAGTTGGTAGACTATTCTCTCAGGGGCAGTTGGTAGACTATTCTCTCAGGTGCAGTTGGTAGACTATTCCCTCAGGGGCAGTTGGTAGACTATTCTCTCAGAGGAAGTTGGTAGACTATTCCCTCAGAGGAAGTTGGTAGACTATTCTCTCAGAGGAAGTTGGTAGACTATTCTCTCAGGTGCAGTTGGTAGACTATTCCCTCAGAGGAAGTTGGTAGACTATTCCCTCAGAGGAAGTTGGTAGACTATTCCCTCAGAGGAAGTTGGTAGACTATTCCCTCAGAGGAAGTTGGTAGACTATTCCCTCAGAGGAAGTTGGTAGACTATTCTCTCAGAGGAAGTTGGTAGACTATTCCCTCAGGGGCAGTTGGTAGACTATTCTCTCAGAGGAAGTTGGTAGACTATTCTCTCAGGTGCAGTTGGTAGACTATTCCCTCAGGTGCAGTTGGTAGACTATTCTCTCAGAGGAAGTTGGTAGACTATTCTCTCAGGGGCAGTTGGTAGACTATTCTCTCAGGGGCAGTTGGTAGACTATTCCCTCAGAGGAAGTTGGTAGACTATTCCCTCAGGGGCAGTTGGTAGACTATTCCCTCAGAGGAAGTTGGTAGACTATTCTCTCAGGGGCAGTTGGTAGACTATTCCCTCAGGGGCAGTTGGTAGACTATTCCCTCAGGTGCAGTTGGTAGACTATTCCCTCAGGGGCAGTTGGTAGACTATTCTCTCAGGGGCAGTTGGTAGACTATTCCCTCAGGGGCAGTTGGTAGACTATTCTCTCAGGGGCAGTTGGTAGACTATTCTCTCAGGGGCAGTTGGTAGACTATTCTCTCAGGGGCAGTTGGTAGACTATTCTCTCATGGGCAGTTGGTAGACTATTCTCTCAGGTGCAGTTGGTAGACTATTCTCTCAGGGGCAGTTGGTAGACTATTCCCTCAGGGGCAGTTGGTAGACTATTCTCTCAGGTGCAGTTGGTAGACTATTCTCTCAGGGGCAGTTGGTAGACTATTCCCTCAGGGGCAGTTGGTAGACTATTCTCTCAGGGGAAGTTGGTAGACTATTCTCTCAGGGGCAGTTGGTAGACTATTCCCTCAGGGGCAGTTGGTAGACTATTCCCTCAGGGGCAGTTGGTAGACTATTCTCTCAGGGGCAGTTGGTAGACTATTCTCTCAGGGGCAGTTGGTAGACTATTCTCTCAGAGGAAGTTGGTAGACTATTCCCTCAGGGGCAGTTGGTAGACTATTCTCTCAGGGGCAGTTGGTAGACTATTCTCTCAGAGGAAGTTGGTAGACTATTCCCTCAGGGGCAGTTGGTAGACTATTCTCTCAGGGGCAGTTGGTAGACTATTCTCTCAGGGGCAGTTGGTAGACTATTCCCTCAGGGGCAGTTGGTAGACTATTCTCTCAGGGGCAGTTGGTAGACTATTCCCTCAGGGGCAGTTGGTAGACTATTCTCTCAGGGGCAGTTGGTAGACTATTCTCTCAGGGGCAGTTGGTAGACTATTCTCTCAGAGGAAGTTGGTAGACTATTCCCTCAGGGGCAGTTGGTAGACTATTCTCTCAGAGGAAGTTGGTAGACTATTCCCTCAGGGGCAGTTGGTAGACTATTCTCTCAGGGGCAGTTGGTAGACTATTCTCTCAGGGGCAGTTGGTAGACTATTCTCTCAGAGGAAGTTGGTAGACTATTCCCTCAGGGGCAGTTGGTAGACTATTCTCTCAGAGGAAGTTGGTAGACTATTCTCTCAGGGGCAGTTGGTAGACTATTCCCTCAGGGGCAGTTGGTAGACTATTCTCTCAGGGGCAGTTGGTAGACTATTCCCTCAGGGGCAGTTGGTAGACTATTCCCTCAGGGGCAGTTGGTAGACTATTCTCTCAGGTGCAGTTGGTAGACTATTCCCTCAGGGGCAGTTGGTAGACTATTCTCTCAGGGGCAGTTGGTAGACTATTCCCTCAGGGGCAGTTGGTAGACTATTCTCTCAGGGGCAGTTGGTAGACTATTCTCTCAGGGGCAGTTGGTAGACTATTCTCTCAGGTGCAGTTGGTAGACTATTCCCTCAGGGGCAGTTGGTAGACTATTCTCTCAGGGGCAGTTGGTAGACTATTCCCTCAGGGGCAGTTGGTAGACTATTCCCTCAGGGGCAGTTGGTAGACTATTCTCTCAGGTGCAGTTGGTAGACTATTCCCTCAGGGGCAGTTGGTAGACTATTCTCTCAGGGGCAGTTGGTAGACTATTCCCTCAGGGGCAGTTGGTAGACTATTCTCTCAGGGGCAGTTGGTAGACTATTCCCTCAGGGGCAGTTGGTAGACTATTCCCTCAGGGGCAGTTGGTAGACTATTCTCTCAGGGGCAGTTGGTAGACTATTCCCTCAGGGGCAGTTGGTAGACTATTCTCTCAGGGGCAGTTGGTAGACTATTCCCTCAGGTGCAGTTGGTAGACTATTCCCTCAGGGGCAGTTGGTAGACTATTCTCTCAGGTGCAGTTGGTAGACTATTCTCTCAGGGGCAGTTGGTAGACTATTCTCTCAGGGGCAGTTGGTAGACTATTCTCTCAGGGGCAGTTGGTAGACTATTCTCTCAGGGGCAGTTTGTAGACTATTCTCTCAGGGGCAGTTGGTAGACTATTCTCTCAGGGGCAGTTGGTAGACTATTCCCTCAGGGGCAGTTGGTAGACTATTCCCTCAGGGGCAGTTGGTAGACTATTCTCTCAGGGGCAGTTGGTAGACTATTCTCTCAGGGGCAGTTGGTAGACTATTCCCTCAGGGGCAGTTGGTAGACTATTCTCTCAGAGGAAGTTGGTAGACTATTCCCTCAGGGGCAGTTGGTAGACTATTCCCTCAGGGGCAGTTGGTAGACTATTCCCTCAGGGGCAGTTGGTAGACTATTCTCTCAGGGGCAGTTGGTAGACTATTCTCTCAGGTGCAGTTGGTAGACTATTCCCTCAGGGGAAGTTGGTAGACTATTCTCTCAGAGGAAGTTGGTAGACTATTCCCTCAGGGGAAGTTGGTAGACTATTCTCTCAGAGGAAGTTGGTAGACTATTCCCTCAGGGGCAGTTGGTAGACTATTCTCTCAGGTGCAGTTGGTAGACTATTCCCTCAGGGGAAGTTGGTAGACTATTCTCTCAGGGGCAGTTGGTAGACTATTCTCTCAGGGGCAGTTGGTAGACTATTCTCTCAGGGGCAGTTGGTAGACTATTCCCTCAGGGGCAGTTGGTAGACTATTCCCTCAGGTGCAGTTGGTAGACTATTCTCTCAGAGGAAGTTGGTAGACTATTCTCTCAGGGGCAGTTGGTAGACTATTCTCTCAGGGGCAGTTGGTAGACTATTCTCTCAGAGGAAGTTGGTAGACTATTCCCTCAGGGGCAGTTGGTAGACTATTCTCTCAGGTGCAGTTGGTAGACTATTCTCTCAGAGGAAGTTGGTAGACTATTCTCTCAGAGGAAGTTGGTAGACTATTCTCTCAGGTGCAGTTGGTAGACTATTCTCTCAGGGGCAGTTGGTAGACTATTCTCTCAGGGGCAGTTGGTAGACTATTCTCTCAGAGGAAGTTGGTAGACTATTCCCTCAGGGGCAGTTGGTAGACTATTCTCTCAGGTGCAGTTGGTAGACTATTCTCTCAGAGGAAGTTGGTAGACTATTCCCTCAGGGGCAGTTGGTAGACTATTCTCTCAGGGGCAGTTGGTAGACTATTCTCTCAGAGGAAGTTGGTAGACTATTCTCTCAGGGGCAGTTGGTAGACTATTCCCTCAGGTGCAGTTGGTAGACTATTCTCTCAGGGGCAGTTGGTAGACTATTCTCTCAGAGGAAGTTGGTAGACTATTCCCTCAGGGGCAGTTGGTAGACTATTCTCTCAGGTGCAGTTGGTAGACTATTCTCTCAGGGGCAGTTGGTAGACTATTCTCTCAGAGGAAGTTGGTAGACTATTCCCTCAGGGGAAGTTGATCATGTAGCTCATAAATATCAAGCACGTACAGTTGAAGTCGGAAGTTTACATACACTTAGGTTGGAGTCATTAAAACTTGTTTTTCAACCACTCCACAGATTTCTTGTTAACAAACTATAGTTTTGGCAAGTCGGTTAGGACATCTACTTTGTGCATGACACAAGTCATTTTTCCAACAATTGTTTACAGATTATTTCACTTATAATTCACTGTATCACAATTCCAGTGGGTCAGAAGTTTACATACACTAAATTGACTGTGCCATAAAAAAGCCAGACTACGGTTTGCAACTGCACATGGGGACAAAGATTGTACTTTTTGGAGAAATGTCCTCTGGTCTGATGAAACAAAAGTAGAACTGTTTGGACATAATGACCATCGTTATGTTTGGAGGAAAAAGGGGGATGCTTGCAAGCCGAAGAACACCATCCCAACCGTGAAGCACGGGGGTGGCAGCATCATGTTGTGGGGGTGCTTTGCTGCAGGAGGGTCTGGTGCACTTTACAAAATAAATGGCATCATGAGGACAGAAAATTATGTGGATATATTGATATGGATATCAGTCAGGAAGTTAAAGCTAGGTCGCAAATGGGTCTTCCAAATGGACAATGACCCCAAGCATACTTTCAAAGTTGTGGCAAAATGACTTAAAGACAACAAAGTCAAGGTATTGGAGTGGACATCACAAAGCCCTGACCTCAATCCTATAGAAAATTTGTGGGCAGAATTGAAAAAGCGTGAACAAGCAAGGAGGCCTACAAACCTGACTCAGTTACACCATCTCTGTCAGGAGGAATGGGCCAAAATTCACCCAACTTATTGTGGGAAGCTTGTGGAAGGCTACCCGGAGAGTTTGATCCAAGTAAAACAATTTAAAGGCAATGCTGCCAAATACTAATTGAGTGTTTGTAAACTTCTGACCCACTGGGAATGTGAAATAAATAATTCTCTCTACATTTATTCTGACATAGCACATTCTTAAAATAAAGCGGTGATCCTAACTGATCTAAGACAGGGAAAATTTACTAGGATTAAATGTCAAGTGTATGTACATTTCCGACTTCAACTGTATGCCTTGTCTATTTAAAAAATATATATATTTTTTTTTAACCTTTATAAACTAGGCAAGAACAAATTCTTATTTACAATGACAGCCTGCCCCGGAAGATGCTGGTCCAATTGTGCACCGCCCTATGGGAATCCCAATCACAGCCGGATGTGGTGCAGCCTGGATTTGAACCAGGGACTGTAGTGACAGCTCTTGCACCGTGATGCAGTGTCTTAAACCACTGCACCATATGTCTGTTACTGGGTGGTTCTACTACTATCACATTGGTTCTGTTAACTCTAAAACAGCCAAAGTCCTGTAAACTCTAGAATTGTCATAGTCCTGCTAACACAAGAACCGCCATAGTCCTGCTAACTCTAGAACCGCCATAGTCCTGTTAATACTAGAACCGCCATAGTCCTGTTACCACCAGAATCGCCATAGTCCTGTTAACACTAGAACCGCCATAGTCCTGTTAACACTAGAACCGCCATAGTCCTGTTAACACTAGAACCACCATAGTTCTGCTAACACTAGAACCGCCATAGTCCTGCTAACACTAGAACCCCAAAATCTAAATTACAGTCAGTATCTGGTGTGGCCACCAGCTGCATTAAGTACTGCAGTGCATCTCCTCATGGACTGCACCAGATTTGCCAGTTATTGCTGTGAGATGTTCCCCCACTCTTCCACCAAGACACCTGCAAGTTCCCGGACATTTCTGGGGTGAATGGCCCTAGCTCCACCCTCCGATCCAACAGGTCTTGGCAGAACACTGACATTCCTGTCTAGCAGGAAATCACGCACAGAACAAGCAGTATGGCTGGTGGCATTGTCATGCTGGAGGGTCATGTCAGGATGAGCCTGTAGGAAGGGTACCACATGAGGAAGGAGGATTTCTTCCCTGTAACGCACAGCGTTGAGATTGCCTACAATGACAACAAGCTCAGTGCGATGATGCTGTGACACACCGCCCCAGACCATGACGAACCCTCCACCTCCAAATCGATCCTGCTCCAGAGTACAGGCCTCGGTGTAACGCTCATTCCTTCGACAATAAACGGAAATCTGACCATCACCCCTGGTGAGACACAACCGTGACTCGTCAGTGAAGAGCACTTTTTGACAGTCCTGTCCGGTCCAGCGACGGTGGGTTAGTGCCCATAGGCGACGTTGTTGCCGATGATGTCTGGTGAGGACCTGCCTTACAACAGGCCTACAAGCCCTCAGTCCAGACTCTCTCAGCCTATTGCAGACAGACTGAGCACTGATGGAGGGATTGTGCATGCCTGGTGTAACTTGGGCAGTTGTTGTTGCCATCATGTACCTCTCCCACAGGTGTGATGTTCGGATATACCGATTCTGTGCAGGTGTTGTTACATGTGGTCTGCCACTGCGAGGACGATCAGTTGTCCGTCCTGTCTCCCTGTAGAGCCGTCTTAGGCGTCTCACAGTACGGACATTGCAATTTATTGCCCAGGCCACATCTGTAGTCCTCATGCCTCCATGCAGCAGGCCTAAGGCACCTTCACGCAGATGAGCAGGGACCCTGGGCATCTTTCTTTTGGTGTTTTTCAGAGTGAGTAGAAAGGCCTCTTTAGTGTCCCAAGTTTTCATAACTGTGACCTTAATTGCCTACCGTCTGTAAGCTGTTAGTGTCTTAACGACCGTTCCACAGGTGCATGTTCATTCATTGTTTATGGTTCATTGAACAAGCATGGGAAACAGTGTTTAAACCCTTTACAATGAAGATCTGTGAAGTTATTTGGATTTCTACGAATTATCTTTGAAAGACAGGGTCCTGAAAAAAAGGGATGTTTCTTTTGTTGTGGTTGAGTTTATTTATATTTTACCTTGCTCAGTTGTCAGCATTTTAAAATGACAAACAGAAAAGTACTTAGAGGGCGTTTACCTGTTTTAAGGGGCCAAGACAAAATGAGGCGATGGGCTTTGGTACCAGGGCACTAACACGTCTCCTCACTGAATGAATGTCATCAATGGATGAATGAAACCAGATAGAAACTGATCATCTGAATTATTTAGAACAATAGTGTAATGATGATGAAGAATTGTGGGCATTGTGGGTAGTCTAATTATTTTCTGAAAGGCTTGAAATGGTATATAATTTCTCCTGGGAGAGTAAAATCAGACACCGAGTACAACATACAATGTGTGTAGTTCACGATGACAAGCCCAAGCAAACAAATGGAAGCACTGACAGAAACAAACGAATGGAAGCACTGACAACATTGCAAATGCTGCAGAATTTAGCTGATCTGGAGTCGGATACTGAGCTTGAAATCGACGTTGTGACGTTGCTGTTGAATAGTCTGCATCTGATTCTGAGCACGTCTCCAATCCACTATGGCGGAGATGCAGTGGAACGGGTCGAGAGCTTAAAGACACTAGTTTTAGTGACAGTTAGTTTTAGTGACAGTTGGTTTTAGTGACAGTTAGTTTTAGTGAGAGTTAGTTTTAGTGACAGTTAGTTTTAGTGACAGTTAGTTTTAGTGACAGTTAGTTTTAGTGACAGTTAGTTTTAGTGACAGTTAGTTTTAGGGAGAGTTAGTTTTAGTGAGAGTTAGTTTTAGTGACAGTTAGTTTTAGTGACAGTTAGTTTTAGTGACAGTTGGTTTTAGTGAGAGTTAGTTTTAGTGACAGTTAGTTTTAGTGAGAGTTAGTTTTACTGAGAGTTAGTTTTAGTGAGAGTTAGTTTTAGTGACAGTTAGTTTTAGGGAGAGTTAGTTTTAGGGAGAGTTAGTTTTAGTGACAGTTAGTTTTAGTGACAGTTAGTTTTAGTGACAGTTAGTTTTACTGAGAGTTAGTTTTACTGAGAGTTAGTTTTAGTGACAGTTAGTTTTAGTGACAGTTAGTTTTAGTGACAGTTAGTTTTAGTGACAGTTAGTTTTAGTGACAGTTAGTTTTAGTGAGAGTTGGGTTTAGTGAGAGTTAGTTTTAGTGAGAGTTGGTTTTAGTGAGAGTTAGTTTTAGTGAGAGTTGGGTTTAGTGAGAGTTAGTTTTAGTGAGAGTTAGTTTTAGTGAGAGTTAGTTTTAGTGAGAGTTTTAGTGACAGTTAGTTTTAGTGAGAGTTAGTTTTACTGAGAGTTAGTTTTAGTGAGAGTTAGTTTTAGTGAGAGTTAGTTTTAGTGAGAGTTAGTTTTAGTGACAGTTAGTTTTAGTGAGAGTTGGTTTTAGTGACAGTTAGTTTTAGTGACAGTTAGTTTTAGTGACAGTTAGTTTTAGTGAGAGTTGGGTTTAGTGAGAGTTAGTTTTAGTGAGAGATGGTTTTAGTGAGAGTTAGTTTTAGTGAGAGTTTTAGTGAGAGTTAGTTTTAGTGAGAGTTAGTTTTAGTGAGAGTTAGTTTTAGTGACAGTTAGTTTTAGTGAGAGTTAGTTTTAGTGAGAGTTAGTTTTAGTCACAGTTAGTTTTAGTGAGAGTTGGGTTTAGTGAGAGTTAGTTTTAGTGAGAGTTGGTTTTAGTGACAGTTAGTTTTAGTGACAGTTAGTTTTAGTGAGAGTTAGTTTTAGTGACAGTTAGTTTTAGTGACAGTTAGTTTTAGTGAGTTAGTTTTAGTGACAGTTAGTTTTAGTGACAGTTATGTTTTAGTGACAGTTAGTTTTAGTGACAGTTAGTTTTAGTGACAGTTAGTTTTAGTGACAGTTAGTTTTAGTGACAGTTAGTTTTAGTGAGTTAGTTTTAGTGACAGTTATGTTTTAGTGACAGTTAGTTTTAGTGAGAGTTAGTTTTAGTGACAGTTAGTTTTAGTGACAGTTAGTTTTAGTGACAGTTAGTTTTAGTGACAGTTATGTTTTAGTGAGAGTTAGTTAAACTGTTAGATAAACTGCACTACTTTTGGCCAGACATTATAGCAGGACTGGGCAACTAATTTTGATAATTAGCGGGTATTGGCCTAATTCTGCTCTGCCTGCATTATTTGGTGTTTACCGTTGTACACGGAGGATATTTTTGCATAAATCTGCATGTAGAGTTTCAATTTGGTGTTTGTCCCATTTTGTGAATTCTTAGTTGGTGTCCCATCACATGTGACTGTGGGCCTCACAGCTTTCATTTAACACAATACGATCTACCTGCCTTTCAGCCTGCAATAAATACATCACACGCCAACATCAAACACTGCATGGGATAGCAACTCCATGATAAAAGACTGGCGTCATAAAATGTCAATTGCGTGAAAATGTACAGTCAATTACTGAGGACTCAGTGTCACTGGCATCAAACACTAACAGTCTGCATAGAATATAGATATCAACCGGTCAGGACGTATTGTCCCCATCAAACACTAACAGTCTGCATAGAATATAGATATCAACCGGTCAGGACGTATTGTCCCCATCAAACACTAACAGTCTGCATAGAATATAGATATCAACCGGTCAGGACGTATTGTCCCCATCAAACACTAACAGTCTGCATAGAATATAGATATCAACTGCTCATGTCGTATTGTCCCCATCAAACAACAGTTGTTATAAGTTATATAATAAGTTGGAAGACTTTCTCATGAAATGATTTAATTAATATATTCATGTTAACACACTTTCTCACCGAGGAAGAACAATTTGATAAGGTAGTGAACAAAGTCTTCAGTAAAAATGTTTAGAAAAGTATAAAACAGGTTTAAACAGATAGGAGCCCCTGTCAAGTCTGTTGTCTCACAGGTCGTGTCCCTAGGCCAGGGTGTCATAGCCCCGTTGCTATGGCTACGGAAGCAAAACACATCAACGCGGCTGAAGGAAGACAGATCACACCCACGGACAAACCTGTATGGGAAGCAAGCGTACGCACGCACAGAGGCTCTCATGGACACAAAGAAAAGCACACACACACACGCATGCACTCTCTCTCTCTCTTTCTCTCTCTCTCTCACACACACACACACACACACTAGTGTCTCTTCCTAGTCTCTCTTCCTAGTCTCTCTCTCTCTTCCTAGTCTAGACTCTCTCTCTTCCTAGTCTCTCTCTCTTCCTAATCTAGTCTCTCTCTCTTCCTAGTTTCTCTTCCTAGGCTAGTCTAGACTCTCTTCCTAGTCTAGTCTCTCTCTCTCTTCTGAGTCTAGTCTCTCTCTTTCTAGTCTAGCCTCTCTCTCTCTTCCTAGTCTAGTCTCTATTCATAGTCTCTCTCTCTACCTAGTCTAGTCTCTCTTCCTAGTCTCTCTTCCTAGGCTAGTCTAGTCTCTCTTCCTAGTCTAGTCTCTCTCTCTCTTCCTAGTCTCTCTTTCTAGTCTAGCCTCTCTCTCTCTTCCTAGTCTAGTCTCTCTCTCTCTCTCTTCCTAGTCTAGTCTCTCTTTCTAGTCCAGCCTCTCTCTCTCTTCATAGTCTAGTCTGTATTCCTAGTCTCTCTCTCTCTTCCTAGTCTAGTCTCTCTTCCTAGTCTCTCTTCCTAGGCTAGTCTAGTCTCTCTTCCTAGTCTAGTCTCTCTCTCTTCCTAGTCTAGTCTCTCTTTCTAGTCTAGCCTCTCTCTCTTCCTAGTCTAGTCTCTATTCCTAGTCTCTCTCTCTCTTCCTAGTCTAGTCTCTCTTCCTAGTCTCTCTCTCTTCCTAGTCTAGTCTCTCTTCTTAGTCTCTATCTCTCTTCCTAGTCTAGTCTCTCTCTCTTCCTAGTCTAGTCTCTCTCTCTTCCTTTGTCTAGTCTCTCTCTCTTCCTAGTCTAGTCTTTCTCTCTTCCTAGTCTCTCTTTTCATGTTGTCCTTTTTCTCTCTCTCCACATCAAGCATACCTAAAGTAATTGGTCTGGCTGGACTCAACAGTACATTTCTGTATTGTAACAGGCATACTGATAAGTACGATGCTATTATTTCAGGTGCTTCAACACAGCACAGGAATACAGATGGAAAATAACACCACAGAGAGGTAGAGAGAAAGAGAGAGAGAGAGAGAGAGATAGAGAGAAAGAGAGAGAGAGAGAGAAAGAGAGAGGGAAAGAGAAACACAGAAAGAGAGAGAGAGCTAGAGAGAAAGAGAGAGAGCTAGAGAGAAAGAGAGAGGGAAAGAGAAACAGAGAGAGAGAGAGAGCTAGAGAGAAAGAGAGAGAGCTAGAGAGAGGGAGAGAGAGAAAGAGAGAGAGAAAGAGAGAGAGACAGTAGGGTGGATCTAGTGGGATGTGCGAGCGTGGGATAATTAACTGTCCGTGTGTGTGGTGTCTCTGTGTGTGGTGTCTCTGTGTGTGGTATCTCTGTGTGTGGTGTCTCTGTGTGTGGGTGTCTGTGGGTAGATAGGCCTCTAATACACACATCCACACAATCAATGTCTCTCCCTCTGTCTGTGTTATAACTGTATTCATATAGGAGGAGGATAGGAGAATGCAAAGAGACATCAGGGAGACATCAGGGAGACATTACAGAGACATCAGGGAGACATCAGGGATACATCACAGAGACATCAGGAAGACATTACAGAGACATCAGGGAGACATTACAGAGACATCAGGGAGACATTACAGAGACATCAGGGAGACATCAGGGAGACATTACAGAGACATCAGGGAGACATCAGGGATACATCACAGAGACATCAGGAAGACATTACAGAGACATCAGGGAGACATTACAGAGACATCAGGGAGACATTACAGAGACATCAGGGAGACATCAGGGATACATCACAGAGACATCAGGAAGACATTACAGAGACATCAGGGAGACATCAGGGATACATCACAGAGACATCAGGGAGACATCAGGGAGACGTTACAGAGACATCAGGGAGACATTACAGAGACATCAGGGAGACGTTACAGAGGCATCAGGGAGACATTACAGAGACATCAGGAAGACATCAGGGAGACATTACAGAGACATCAGGAAGAGCAAGAGAGGGAGTGTGGTGATGTAGTGTCCACTACTAAAGAGAGGGAGTGTGGTGATGTAGTGTCCACTACTAATGAGAGGGAGTGTGGTGATGTAGTGTCCACAACTAAAGAAGAGAGGGAGTGTGGTGATGTAGTGTCCACAACTAAAGAAGAGAGGGAGTGTGGTGATGTAGTGTCCACTACTATTATTATTATTATTATTATTATTATATTATGTTACTATATTATTATTATATTATATTATTATATTATAATTATATTTTTATTATATTATATTATGTCATTATATTATGTTACTATATTATTATTATATTACATTATTATATTATTATTATATTTTTATTATATTATTATTATGTTATTATATTACTATATTATGTTATTATATTATTATAGTATGTTATTACATTACTATATTATGTTATTATATTACTATATTATGTTATTACATTATTATATTATGTTATTATATTACTATATTATGTTATTACATTATTATATTATGTTATTATATTACTATATTATGTTATTGCATTATTATATTATGTTATTATATTACTATATTATGTTATTATATTACTATATTATGTTATTACATTATTATATTATGTTATTATATTACTATATTATGTTATTACATTATTATATTATGTTATTATATTACTATATTATGTTATTACATTATTATTACATTATATTATTATATTATAATTATATTATTATTATTATTATTATTATTATTATTGTATTATTATTATATTATTATTATATTATTATTATTATATTATATTATTATTATTATTGTATTATTATTATATTATTATTATATTATTATTATATTATTATTATTATTGTATT
>NC_048572.1:84683414-84688414 GCF_013265735.2 Oncorhynchus mykiss | reverse complement strand
ACACCTGATAAAACACCTGATAAAACACCTGATAAAACACCTGAGTAATGATAAAACACCTGATAAAACACCTGAGTAATGATAAAACACTTGATAAAACACCTGATAAAACACCTGATAAAACACATGAGTAATGACAAAACACCTGATAAAACACCTGATAAAACACCCGATAAAACACTTGATAAAACACCTGATAAAACACTCGATAAAACACCTGAGTAATGATAAAACACCTGATAAAACACCTGAGTAATGATAAAACACCTGATAAAACACCCGAGTAATGATAAAACACCCGATAAAACACCTGATAAAACACCCGAGTAATGATAAAACACCTGATAAAACACTCGATAAAACACCTGAGTAATGATAAAACACCTGATAAAACACCTGATAAAACACCTGATAAAACACCTGAGAAATGATAAAACACCTGATAAAACACCTGATAAAACACCTGATAAAACACCTGATAAAACACTCGATAAAACACCTGAGAAATGATAAAACACCTGATAAAACACCTGATAAAACACCTGATAAAACACCTGATAAAACACCTGATAAAACACCTGAGTAATGATAAAACACCTGATAAAACACCTGATAAAACACCTGATAAAACACCTGATAAAACACCCGATAAAACACCTGATAAACACCTGATAAACACCTGATAAAACACCTGATAAACACCTGATAAACACCTGATAAACACCTGATAAAACACCTGATAAAACACCTGATAAAACACCTGATAAAACACCTGATAAACACCTGATAAACACCTGAGTAATGATAAAACACCTGATAAAACACCTGATAAAACACCTGATAAACACCTGATAAAACACCTGATAAACACCTGATAAACACCTGATAAACACCTGATAAAACACCTGATAAACACCTGATAAACACCTGATAAACACCTGATAAACACCTGATAAACACCTGATAAACACCTGATAAACACCTGATAAACACCTGATAAAACACCTGATAAAACACCTGATAAAACACCTGATAAAACACCTGATAAACACCTGATAAACACCTGATAAACACCTGATAAACACCTGATAAACACCTGATAAACACCTGATAAACACCTGATAAACACCTGATAAACACCTGATAAACACCTGATAAACACCTGATAAACACCTGATAAACACCTGATAAAACACCTGATAAAACACCTGATAAAACACCTGATAAAACACCTGATAAAACACCTGATAAAACACCTGATAAAACACCTGATAAAACACCTGATAAAACACCTGATAAACACCTGATAAACACCTGATAAACACCTGATAAACACCTGATAAACACCTGATAAACACCTGATAAACACCTGATAAACACCTGATAAAACACCTGATAAAACACCTGATAAAACACCTGATAAACACCTGATAAACACCTGATAAACACCTGATAAACACCTGATAAACACCTGATAAACACCTGATAAACACCTGATAAACACCTGATAAACACCTGATAAACACCTGATAAACACCTGATAAAACACCTGATAAAACACCTGATAAACACCTGATAAACACCTGATAAAACACCTGATAAAACACCTGATAAACACCTGATAAACACCTGATAAACACCTGATAAACACCTGATAAACACCTGATAAAACACCTGATAAAACACCTGATAAAACACCTGATAAAACACCTGAGTAATGATAAAACACCTGATAAAACACCTGATAAAACACCTGATAAAACACCTGATAAAACACCTGAGTAATGATAAAACACCTGATAAAACACCCGAGTAATGATAAAACACCTGATAAAACACCTGATAAAACACCTGAGTAATGATAAAACACCTGATAAAACACCTGATAAAACACCTGATAAAACACCTGATAAACACCTGATAAACACCTGATAAACACCTGATAAAACACCTGAGTAATGATAAAACACCTGATAAAACACCTGATAAAACACCTGATAAAACACCTGATAAAACACCTGATAAAACACCTGATAAAACACCTGAGTAATGATAAAACACCTGATAAAACACCTGATAAAACACCTGATAAAACACCTGATAAAACACCCGATAAAACACCTGATAAACACCTGATAAACACCTGATAAAACACCTGATAAACACCTGATAAACACCTGATAAACACCTGATAAAACACCTGATAAACACCTGATAAAACACCTGATAAAACACCTGATAAACACCTGATAAACACCTGAGTAATGATAAAACACCTGATAAAACACCTGATAAAACACCTGATAAAACACCTGATAAACACCTGATAAACACCTGAGTAATGATAAAACACCTGATAAAACACCTGATAAAACACCTGATAAAACACCTGATAAACACCTGATAAACACCTGATAAACACCTGATAAAACACCTGATAAACACCTGATAAACACCTGATAAACACCTGATAAACACCTGATAAAACACCTGATAAACACCTGATAAACACCTGATAAACACCTGATAAACACCTGATAAAACACCTGATAAAACACCTGATAAAACACCTGATAAACACCTGATAAACACCTGATAAACACCTGATAAACACCTGATAAACACCTGATAAACACCTGATAAACACCTGATAAACACCTGATAAACACCTGATAAACACCTGATAAACACCTGATAAACACCTGATAAACACCTGATAAACACCTGATAAAACACCTGATAAAACACCTGATAAAACACCTGATAAAACACCTGATAAAACACCTGATAAAACACCTGATAAAACACCTGATAAACACCTGATAAACACCTGATAAACACCTGATAAACACCTGATAAACACCTGATAAACACCTGATAAACACCTGATAAACACCTGATAAACACCTGATAAACACCTGATAAAACACCTGATAAAACACCTGATAAACACCTGATAAACACCTGATAAACACCTGATAAACACCTGATAAACACCTGATAAACACCTGATAAACACCTGATAAACACCTGATAAACACCTGATAAACACCTGATAAACACCTGATAAACACCTGATAAACACCTGATAAAACACCTGATAAAACACCTGATAAACACCTGATAAAACACCTGATAAAACACCTGATAAAACACCTGATAAACACCTGATAAACACCTGATAAACACCTGATAAACACCTGATAAACACCTGATAAACACCTGATAAAACACCTGATAAAACACCTGATAAAACACCTGATAAAACACCTGAGTAATGATAAAACACCTGATAAAACACCTGATAAAACACCTGATAAAACACCTGATAAAACACCTGAGTAATGATAAAACACCTGATAAAACACCCGAGTAATGATAAAACACCTGATAAAACACCTGATAAAACACCTGAGTAATGATAAAACACCTGATAAAACACCTGATAAAACACCTGATAAAACACCTGATAAACACCTGATAAACACCTGATAAACACCTGATAAAACACCTGAGTAATGATAAAACACCTGATAAAACACCTGATAAAACACCTGATAAAACACCTGATAAAACACCTGATAAAACACCTGATAAAACACCTGATAAACACCTGATAAAACACCTGAGTAATGATAAAACACCTGATAAAACACCTGATAAAACACCTGATAAAACACCTGATAAAACACCTGATAAAACACCTGATAAAACACCTGATAAAACACCTGATAAACACCTGAGTAATGATAAAACACCTGATAAAACACCTGATAAAACACCTGAGTAATGATAAAACACCTGATAAAACACCTGATAAAACACCTGATAAAACACCTGATAAAACACTTGATAAAACACCTGAGTAATGATAAAACACCTGATAAAACACCTGATAAAACACCTGATAAAACACCTGATAAAACACCTGATAAAACACCTGAGTAATGATAAAACACCTGATAAAACACCTGATAAAACACCTGATAAAACACCTGATAAAACACCTGAGAAATGATAAAACACCTGATAAAACACCTGATAAAACACCTGATAAAACACCTGATAAAACACCTGATAAAACACCTGATAAAACACCTGAGTAATGATAAAACACCTGATAAAACACCTGATAAAACACCTGATAAAACACCTGATAAAACACCTGAGTAATGATAAAACACCTGATATAACACCTGTTAAACACCTGATAAAACACCTGATAAAACACCTGATAAAACACCTGAGTAATGATAAAACACCTGATATAACACCTGATAAAACACCTGATAAAACACCTGATAAAACACCTGAGAAATGATAAAACACCTGATAAAACACCTGATAAAACACCTGATAAAACACCTGATAAAACACCTGATAAAACACCTGATAAAACACCTGAGTAACGAGCCCGTCCTCTCTTAATTGCGGCTCGTGGTAATGGCTGGTCCTCCTCCCTCCACTGGCCTATCTGTGACTGCTGGGTAAAGGTGGAAGATATTTCGGTTAAATGCATTCAGTATTCCCTTCCCTCTCTCTCCTCTGTTATCTCCCTCTCTCTCCTCTGTTATCTACCTCTCCCTCTCTCTCCTCTGTTATCTACCTCTCTCTCCTCTGTTATCTACCTCTCTCTCTCTCTCCTCTGTTATCTACCCCTCCCTCTCTCTCCTCTGTTATCTACCTCTCTCTCTCTCTCCTCTGTTATCTACCCCTCCCTCTCTCTCCTCTGTTATCTACCTCTCCCTCTCTCTCCTCTGTTATCTACCTCTCTCTCCTCTGTTATCTACCTCTCTCTCTCCTCTGTTTTCTACCGCCCTCTCCTCTGTTATCTACCTCTCTCCTCTCTCTCCTCTTATCTACCTCTCTCTTTTCTGTTATCTACCTCTCTCTCCTCTGATATCTACCTCTCTCTCCTCTGTTATCTCCCTCTCTCTCCTCTGTTATCTACCCCTCCCTCTCTCTCCTCTGTTATCTACCTCTCCCTCTCTCTCTGTTAT
>NC_048572.1:84663414-84680914 GCF_013265735.2 Oncorhynchus mykiss | reverse complement strand
GTGTCACAGTCATTTCTGCCTCTGTCTGTGTGTCTGTGTGTGTGTGTGTGTGTGTGTGTGTGTGTGTGTTTGAGAGAGAGAGAGAGTGAGAGCGAGAGCGAGAGAGAGACAGAGAGAGAGACAGAGAGAGAGTGAGAGAGACACAGAGAAAGAGAGAGACACAGAGAGAGAGAGAGAGAGAGAGAGAGACAGAGACAGAGACAGAGACAGAGACAGAGACAGAGACAGAGAGTGTGTGTGGCAGTTCTCTCCTGTGACAGCCAACAAACAGCCGGGGACTGTAATACACAACGCCAACAAATAAACAGGCCTTTTTTCCAAACCGCTGGCACCCTAATCTGTTTACTAAATATACAGGAAGGATTCTTCTAGATATATGTTTTACAACAGGTGATGGCCAATCAGTGTTGTTATTGTGTTTGCAGTAATTACCTGGCTGTTTACGTGTCAGAGAGAGAGAGAGAGAGAGAGAGAGAGAACCAGGGTCAAGTTCATTTGGGCATGCAAACGGAAAACATCTTCAAATGTTTTGTGAAAAAAAAAAAAAAAAAAAAAACAATTTTTGGGGGGGGGGGGATAAGTCCAGGTATTCCTTCTCTGTTTCAGTTTGTTTTCTTGTGTTCGATGCCTAATGAACATGACCCTGTACTGAACACCAGGTCAGTAACAAGGACAGAACACACCTGATTATTATGGTCACAGTCTGTAATTCAGTATCGGCTGAAAGGTCATTTTGGTGAGGCGTTTGTTTTGTTGTCCTGCTCAGACACCTTTTCATTTCATTTCATTTCTCACATGTGTCTTGGCTGACCTTTTGAGGAAAGATCTTCTGTTTCTAGGAATTAGAAGTATGAAATGAGACTGGTAGAAGAGTTCAAACACCATGTGAGGTGTTCTAATCAGGAAGGCGATGACAGGATAGTCCATTAACGAGCAGTTTGACATCAGCACATTGATTCCTCCTGCACTAATCTGTCTCGTATCTCTTGTCTCGTATCTCTTGTCTAGTGTCTCGTATCTAGTGTCTAGTATCTCGTATTTCTTATCTCGTGTCTCGTATCTAGTGTCTCGTATCTAGTGTCTAGTATGTCTTATCTCGTGTCTCGTATCTAGTGTCTCGTATCTCGTGTCTAGTGTCTAGTATGTCTTATCTCGTGTCTCGTATCTCTTATCTCTTATCTCGTGTCTAGTGTCTAGTGTCTAGTGTCTAGTGTCTCGTATCTCGTGTCTCGTGTCTAGTGTCTAGTGTCTCGTGTCTAGTATCTCGTGTCTCGTGTCTCGTGTCTAGTATCTCGTGTCTAGTATCTCGTGTCTCGTGTCTAGTGTCTAGTATCTCGTGTCTCGTGTCTAGTGTCTCGTATCTCTTATCTCGTATCTCGTGTCTAGTGTCTCGTATCTCGTGTCTAGTGTCTCGTATCTCTTATCTCGTGTCTAGTGTCTAGTATCTCATGTCTCGTGTCTCGTGTCTAGTATCTCGTGTCTCGTGTCTCGTGTCTAGTGTCTCATATCTCTTGTCTAGTATCTAGTATCTCGTGTCTAGTGTCTAGTGTCTCGTATCTCGTGTCTAGTGTCTAGTGTCTCGTGTCTAGTGTCTCGTGTCTCGTGTCTAGTATCTCGTGTCTCGTGTCTCGTATCTCGTGTCTCGTGTCTAGTGTCTAGTATCTCGTGTCTCGTGTCTAGTGTCTCGTATCTCTTATCTCGTGTCTCGTGTCTAGTATCTCGTGTCTCGTGTCTAGTGTCTCATATCTCTTGTCTAGTATCTAGTATCTCGTGTCTAGTGTCTAGTGTCTAGTGTCTCGTATCTCTTATCTCTTATCTCATGTCTCGTGTCTAGTATCTCGTGTCTCGTGTCTAGTGTCTCATATCTCTTGTCTAGTATCTAGTATCTCGTGTCTAGTGTCTAGTGTCTAGTGTCTCGTATCTCTTATCTCTTATCTCATGTCTCGTGTCTAGTATCTCGTGTCTCGTGTCTAGTGTCTCGTATCTCTTGTCTAGTGTCTAGTATCTCATGTCTAGTGTCTCGTATCTCTTATCTCATGTCTCGTGTCTAGTGTCTCGTGCCTCTTATCTCGTGTCTCGTGTCTAGTGTCTAGTGTCTCGTATCTCTTGTCTCATGTCTCGTATCTCTTGTCTCGCATCGAATGCTAATGGCATAGATCAAAAGTAGTCTGGTTACAATGGAGACTGCCATGACATAGATTACCTAGGTGACATCGTCTGCTGAGACTGCCATGACATAGATTACCTAGGTGACATCGTCTGCTGAGACTGCCATGACATAGATTACCTAGGTGACATCGTCTTCTGAGACTGCCGTGACATAGATTACCCAGAGAAGGTTACCTAGGTGACATCATCATGCTGAGACTGCCATGACATAGATTACCCAGAGAAGGTTACCTAGGTGACATCATCATGCTGAGACTGCCGTGACATAGATTACCCAGAGAAGATTACCTAGGTGACATCGTCAAGCTGACATTATTCCGGGTCGTCATGATGCAGCTGTTCGTCTTTACGGGTCACTGCAGTAATATTAGTAGTAGCCTCCTCAGTCAGCTGCTGTGCTCAGCTGAACCGATGGTGCGATCCCGGAGAAACATGCTGATCTACAGACTGATTTCTGACAACAGTCAGCTTCTCTTAATTGTGGCGCTGCAGGTCTACAACTTCGGGGACATTTAAAACAGGCTAAGCAAGCTTTTTTTTCCTGGTCAGTGAAGGAAAAGACATCTCGTTACAACAGTCACAGGAGCCTCACAGCTGATCAAGTCATTGCCTGGCGACCAGAACGTTTGTAATACAATCATTCAACAATCCTTCAACATTCCTTCAACAATCATTCAACAATCATTCAACAATCCTTCAACATTCCTTCAACAATCCTTCAACATTCCTTCAACAATCATTCAACAATCATTCAACAATCCTTCAACATTCCTTCAACATTCCTTCAACAATCATTCAACAATCCTTCAACAATCCTTCAACATTCCTTCAACAATCATTCAACAATCATTCAACAATCCTTCAACATTCCTTCAACAATCATTCAACAATCCTTCAACATTCCTTCAACATTCCTTCAACAATCATTCAACAATCATTCAACAATCATTCAACAATCATTCAACAATCATTCAACAATCATTCAACAATCCTTCAACATTCCTTCAACAATCATTCAACAATCATTCAACAATCATTCAACAATCCTTCAACATTCCTTCAACAATCATTCAACAATCATTCAACAATCATTCAACAATCCTTCAACATTCCTTCAACATTCCTTCAACAATCATTCAACAATCCTTCAACAATCCTTCAACATTCCTTCAACAATCATTCAACAATCATTCAACAATCCTTCAACATTCCTTCAACAATCATTCAACAATCCTTCAACATTCCTTCAACAATCATTCAACAATCATTCAACAATCATTCAACAATCATTCAACAATCATTCAACAATCCTTCAACATTCCTTCAACATTCCTTCAACAATCATTCAACAATCATTCAACAATCCTTCAACATTCCTTCAACAATCATTCAACAATCATTCAACAATCATTCAACAATCCTTCAACATTCCTTCAACATTCCTTCAACAATCATTCAACAATCATTCAACAATCATTCAACAATCCTTCAACATTCCTGAAGCATTCCTTCAACAATCATTCAGGCTGTGCTGCTGCTCCAGTTTCAACTGTTCTGCCTTATTATTATTCGACCATGCTGATCATTTATGAACATTTGAACATCTTGGCCATGTTCTGTTATAATCTCCACCCGGCACAGCCAGAAGAGGACTGGCCATCCCATATATGCTCTCTCTAATTCTCTCTTTCTTTCTCTCTCTCGGAGGACCTGAGCCCTAGGACCATGCCCCAGGAATACCTGACATGATGACTCCTTGCTGTCCCCAGTCCACCTGACTGTGCTGCTGCTCCAGTTTCAACTATTCTGCCTTATTATTATTCGACCATGCTGGTCATTTATGAACATTTGAACATCTTGACCATGTTTTGTTATAATCTCCACCCGGCACAGCCAGAAGAGGACTGGCCACCCCACATAGCCTGGTTCCTCTCTAGGTTTCTTCCTAGGTTTTGGCCTTTCTAGGGAGTTTTTCCTAGCCACCGTGCTTCTTCACCTGCATTGCTTGCTGTTTGGGGTTTTAGGCTGGGTTTCTGTACAGCACTTTGAGATATCAGCTGATGTACGAAGGGCTATATAAAATAAATTTGATTGATTGATTCAACAATCATTCAACATTCCTTCAACATTCCTTCAACAATCCTTCAACATTCCTTCAACGTTCCTTCAACATTCCTTCAACGTTCCTTCAACAATCCTTCAACATTCCTTCAACAATCCTTCAACATTCCTTCAACAATCATTCAACTGTCCTTCAACATTCCTCCAGAAAGGACGGAATGTTGTGAAGGAGACGTACTTCTGAACCAATCATAGTGCTACATCCTGGATCAACACTACCTGTCGTGACTCACTATGGTTGTCCCAAACTGCACCCTATCCCCTATGTAGTGCACTACTCTTGACCAGAGCCTACATAGAGAATAGGGTGCCATTTGGGGGGAAGCCTATGACACACCCAGTATTATCAAACAGGAAGGAGTAGGAGGCAGGCCACTCTGATGCCTCATGTGCTTTTTCTATCAAAGTTTTCCTTCGCTTCCTCCAGAACCCCAGAAGGCTGGGATCTCTAACAGCTACATTACAATATGAAAGTGTTAGTGAATTAAAGATTTTTAGCTCAGCAGAGAAAGAGGCATATTAATTAATAACTAATTATGATGATTTAATAGTCAGGGAATTAATTTCTTATTCTGCCAATCCAATCCCAGTCTGTGGGACATTCATCTGGTAATAGAGGGTAGAGAGAGAGAGTCAGTCCTTTCAGAGAGTTATTAGAGAAAATGATGTCTCTCTCTCTCTCTCTCTCTCTCTCTCTCTCTCTCTCTCTCTCTCTCTCTCTCTCTCTCTCTCTCTCTCTCTCTCTCTCTCTCTCTCTCTCTCTCTCTCTCTCTCTCTCTCTCTCTCTCTCTCTCTCTCTCTCTCTCTCTCTCTCTCTCTCTCTCTCTCTCTCTCTCTCTCTGCTTGTGGGTTTTCACTGCTCAGTTAAATTGAACTTGACAGATCACTAGGCTACAAACAACTAAATACAGACTTACAGAACAAACTGTGTGGGTGTGTATCTAGCATATCAGAGAGAGAAAGAGAGAGAGAGAGAGAGACAAAGAGAGAAGAAGGGAGAGAGAGAGAGAAAGAAAGAGAGAGAGAGAGAGAGGAGATGGACGAATAGATTATTTTGTTACGGTAAACCTCTAAACTCTTGTCTCTACCTGCAGACTTCCTCAATGAAAGCCTCTATATCATGACAAAAACACTTTCTTGATCAGATACAACGGATCAATGACCTGATTTAACAGTCTGCTGGGGGTCACACACGAATTCATGATTTACACACCATGATGAGTGAGATCAGTCCCAAACAGCACCCTAAACCCTATATCGGGCACTACTTTAGACCAGGGCCCATACAGAGAATGGTGCCATCATAGGCCATGTCTGCTTTTTACACTAAATCAACCAGATCTCTGAATCTGATATTTTTCACGTTTGGCTCATGTCATGACTCACGTTACTCACATGCACCGCACACACACACACACACACACACACACACACACACCTCTGCCATTGTGCAAAGGAAAGAAAGAACACCTCTCTCTTCACTATGAAAGCCTGCCATAGGCCCTCCAGCCAGACAAGACCGCATGTTGATATCATCCAGTACAGGTCTGACTGGGACAAGAAACGAGACTCGAAGCTGGCTTCCAGAAGCTTTATTTAAATAACATATATCATTTTTAGTGTGGGAACACACCTATTTCCTGGTCATTTTTTTCCTAATGACTTGGTGCTGCCTATCTTGGCCAGGACGCTCTTGAAAAATAGATTTTAAATCTCAATGAGTCCTTCCTGGTTAAATAAAGGTTAAATAATTTTTTTTTTAAACTATTGCACTGTATAGGGTATAGGGTGGGAATAGGGAGGACGATAGAGAGAAAACAACAGCTCCATTCATGTGAACCCTGGGTACAACAGACTGTTGAAACCTCCATTTGGTGGACAGACAACATAATGGCTGTGATGTCATCACAAATTATTATTATTATTATTATTAATAATAATATTGACAAAGCAGTCAAAACACCTTGGGGGAGTCTGTATGAAGACACAGCAACCACAACGTAACATAACATAACATTGTCCCTGAGGTTCACAAATATTTCTGTGTGAATTCACAGAGATCACACAGAACCACAAACGAATTTGAAAAAAAAAAAAAAAAAAATGAAACATTGATAAACTCCCTGATCTGTTAGGAGAAATGAAGCAGTGTTAAAACACAGACCCGTTGACATGAGAAAAGGGGCCACCATTGTAAATACAAACTATATTTATGTTGATTTATCTTCCCCTTTTCCTGGTCTTTTCCATTTACTTTGGCAATGTAAACATATGATTCCCATGCCAATAAAGACCTTTTATTTGAATTGAGAGAGAGAGAGAGAGAGGGGGAGACAGAGAGATGGATAGAGAGAGACAGAGAGAGAGAGAGAGAGAGAGAAATAGAGAGAGAGAGAGAGAGAAATAGAGAGAGAGAGAAAGAGAAATAGAGAGAGAGAGAGAGAGAGAGAGAGAGAGAGAGGGGAGAGAAAGCGTTTGAGACACAGAAAGACAGATGAACAGAGAGAGAGAGAGAGAGAGATATAATATGACATTTGTAATGTCTTTATTGTTCTGAAACTTCTGTATGTGTAATGTTTACTGTTAATTTTTATTGTTTATTTCACTTTATATATTCACTTTATATAATATCTACCTCACTTGCTTTGGCAATGTTAACACATGTTTTCCCATGCCAATAAAGCCCTTGAATTGAATTGAATTGAATTGAGCGAGTGAGAGAAAGCGTTTGAGACACACAGAAAGACAGATGAACAGAGAGAGAATAGGAGACCTCTTACCTTCTAGCACGGTGAGTTTGGCACTAGTGTTGATCTCGCCGGCACTGTTGGCGGCAGTACACTCGTATATGGCCTCGTCTCTGTGTGTCCTCAGCGGCTGGATCCTCAGCACAGACCCACAACCGTCATCAAAGTCAATCACCTGGCAGAGACACACACACACACACACACACGGGAGACATGAGATAGTGTATTTCAACTGTTCCAGTCAGTGGAGACTGGCGTCACTTTAAATCAGAGGAAAGGCTGATTGATGGAATAGAATGATGAAACCACGTCAAAACACAAAAAAACATTCATTTCATGAAACACGGGGTGTCTTTACTAGTATATATTACACATCATTACGGCTCAAATGAGAGACAGAAGACAGAGAAAGAGAGAGAGACAGATATAGGTAGATAGACAGACAGACAGACAGACAGACAGACAAAGAAAGAGACAGATATAGGTAGATAGATAAATAAAAGGAAGAGAGAGATGAGGAGGAGGGAAAAAACAAGGGATGGACGGATGGTGGAGATGGTGGAGATGGTGGATGGTGGAGACAGTGGATGGTAGAGATGGTGGATGGTAGAGATGGTGGATGGTAGAGATGGTGGATGGTGGAGATGGTGGATGGTGGAGACGGTGGATGGTGTGGATGGTGGAGATGGTGGAAGGTGGAGATGGTGGATGGTAGAGATGGTGGATGGTGGAGACGGTGGATGGTAGAGATGGTGGATGGTAGAGATGGTGGATGGTAGAGATGGTGGATGGTGGATGGTGGAGACGGTGGATGGTAGAGATGGTGGATGGTGGAGATGGTTGAGATGGTGGATGGTAGAGATGGTGGATGGTGGAGATGGTGGATGGTAGAGATGGTGGATGGTGGAGATGGTAGAGATGGTGGATGGTGGAGATGGTGGATGGTGGAGATGGTAGATATGGTGGATGGTGGAGATGGTGGAGATGGTAGAGATGGTGGATGGTGGAGATGGTAGAGATGGTGGAGATGGTGGAGATGGTAGAGATGGTGGAGATGGTGGAGATGGTGGAGATGGTGGATGGTGGAGACAGTGGATGGTAGAGATGGTGGATGGTAGAGATGGTGGATGGTGGAGACAGTGGATGGTAGAGATGGTGGATGGTAGAGATGGTGGATGGTGGAGATGGTGGATGGTGGAGACGGTGGATGGTGTGGATGGTGGAGATGGTGGAAGGTGGAGATGGTGGATGGTAGAGATGGTGGAGATGGTGGAGACGGTGGATGGTAGAGATGGTGGATGGTAGAGATGGTGGATGGTAGAGATGGTGGATGGTGGAGATGGTGGATGGTGGAGACGGTGGATGGTAGAGATGGTGGATGGTGGAGATGGTTGAGATGGTGGATGGTAGAGATGGTGGATGGTGGAGATGGTGGATGGTAGAGATGGTGGATGGTGGAGATGGTGGATGGTGGAGATGGTGGATGGTGGAGATGGTAGATATGGTGGATGGTGGAGATGGTGGAGATGGTAGAGATGGTGGATGGTGGAGATGGTAGAGATGGTGGAGATGGTGGAGATGGTAGAGATGGTGGAGATGGTAGAGATGGTGGAGATGGTGGAGATGGTGGATGGTGGAGATGGTTGAGATGGTGGAGACGGTGGATGGTGGAGATGGTGGATGGTGGAGATGGTAAAGATGGTGGAGATGGTAGAGATGGTGGATGTTGGAGATGGTGGATGGTGGAGATGGTAGAGATGGTGGATGGTGGAGATGGTTGAGATGGTGGAGACGGTGGAGATGGTTGAGATGGTGGAGACGGTGGATGGTGTGGATGGTAAAGATGGTGGAGATGGTAGAGATGGTAGAGATGGTGGATGGTGGAGATGGTAGAGATGGTAGAGATGGTGGATGGTGGAGATGGTTGAGATGGTGGATGGTGGAGATGGTTGAGATGGTGGAGATGGTTGATGGTAGAGATGGTGGATGTTGGAGATGGTTGAGATGGTGGATGGTGGAGATAGTGGATGGTGTGGATGGTAGAGATGGTGGATGGTGGAGATGGTAGAGATGGTGGAGATGGTAGAGATGGTGGAGATGGTAGAGATGGTGGAGATGGTAGAGATGGTGGATGGTGGAGATGGTGGATGGTGGAGATGGTAGAGATGGTGGATGGTGGAGATGGTGGATGGTGGAGGTGGTGGATGGTCGAGATAGTGGATGGTGTGGATGGTAGAGATGGTGGATGGTGGAGATGGTGGAGATGGAAGAGATGGTGGATGGTGGATGGTGGAGATAGTGGATGGTAGAGATAGTGGATGGTAGAGATAGTGGATGGTAGAGATGGTGGATGGTAGAGATGGTGGATGGTAGAGATGGTGGATGGTGGAGATAGTGGATGGTAGAGATGGTGGATGGTGGATGGTGGAGATAGTGGATGGTAGAGATGGTGGATGTAGAGATGGTGGATGGTAGAGATGGTGGATGGTGGAGATGGTGGATGGTAGAGATAGTGGAGATGGTGGAGATGGTGGTTGGTAGAGATGGTGGATGGTGGAGATGGTGGATGGTAGAGATGGTGGATGGTGGAGATGGTGGAGATGGTTGAGATGGTGGATGGTGGAGATAGTGGATGGTAGAGATGGTGGATGGTAGAGATAGTGGAGATGGTGGAGATGGTGGTTGGTAGAGATGGTGGATGGTGGAGATGGTGGATGGTAGAGAAGGTGGAGATGGTTGAGATGGTGGATGGTGGAGATGGTGGAGATGGTGGTTGGTAGAGATAGTGGATGGTGGAGACGGTGGATGGTAGAGATGGTGGAGATGGTGGATGGTAGAGATGGTGGATGGTGGAGATGGTGGATGGTAGAGATAGTGGATGGTAGAGATGGTGGATGGTGGAGACGGTGGATTGTAGAGATGGTGGAGATGGTGGAGATGGTGGATGGTGATGGAGATGGTGGATGCTAGAGATAGTGGATGGTAGAGATGGTGGATGGTGGAGACGGTGGATGGTAGAGATGGTGGAGATGGTGTAGATGGTGGTTGGTGATGGAGATGGTGGATGGTAGAGATAGTGGATGGTATAAATGGTGGATGGTGGAGACGGTGGATGGTAGAGATGGTGGAGATGGTGGAGATGGTGGAGATGGTGGATAGGGGTGGAGATGGTGGATGGTAGAGATGGTGGATGGGGGAGATGGAGGATGGTGGTGGAGATGGTGAATGGTGGAGATGGTGAATGGTAGAGATGGTGGAGATGGTGGTTGGTAGAGATAGTGGATGGTATAGATGGTGGATGGTGGAGACGGTGGATGGTAGAGATGGTGGAGATGGTGGAGATGGTGTAGATGGTGGATGGTGGTGGAGATGGTGGATGGTAGAGATGGTGAATGGTGGAGATGGTGAATGGTAGAGATGGTGGATGGTGGTGGAGACGGTGGATGGTGGTGGAGATGGTGGATGGGGGAGATGGAGGATGGTGGTGGAGATGGTGGATGGTAGAGATGGGGGATGGTGGTGGAGACGGTGAATGGTGGTGGAGATGGTGGATGGTGGAGATGGTGGTGGAGATGGTGGATGGTGGTGGAGATGCTGTAGATGGTGTATGGTGGAGATGGTGGATGGTAAAGATGGTGAAGATGGTGGAGACGGTGGATGGTGGTGGAGATGGTGGATGGTGGAGATGGTGGTGGAGATGGTGGAGACGGTGGATGGTGGTGGAGATGGTGGATGGTGGAGATGGTGGTGGAGATGGTGGATGGATGAGATGGTGGATGGTGGAGATGGTGGATGGTGGTGGAGATGGTAAATGATGGTGGATGGTAGAGATGGTGGATGGTGGAGACGGTGGAGATGGTGGAGGTGGTGTATGGTGGAGGTGGTGGAGATGGTGGATGGTGGAGATGGTGGATGATGGAGATGGTGGGTGGTGGAGATGGTGGGTGGTGGAGATGGTGGATGGTGGAGATGGTGGAGGTGGTGTATGGTGGAGGTGGTGGAGATGGTGGATGGTGGAGATGGTGGATGATGGAGATGGTGGGTGGTGGAGATGGTGGATGGTGGTGGAGACGGTAGAGATGGTGGATGGTGGTGGAGATGGTGTAGATAGTGTAGATGGTGTAGATGGTGGAATGTAGAGATGGTGGATGGTGGAGACGGTGGATGGTGGAGATGGTGGTTGGGGGTGATGGAGGATGGTGGTGGAGATGGTGGATGGTAGAGATGGTGGTTGGGGGTGATGGAGGATGGTAGAGATGGTGGATAGTGGTGGAGATGGTGGATGGTGGTGGAGACGGTGGAGATGGTGGATGGTGGTGGAGACGGTGGAGATGGTGGACGGTGGTGGAGACAGTGGATGGTGGAGATGGTGGTTGGGGGTGATGGCGGATGGTGGTGGAGATGGTGGATGGTAGAGATGGTGGATGGTAGAGATGGTGGATAGTGGTGGAGATGGTGGTTGGGGGAGATGGAGGATGGTGGAGATGGTGGATGGTAGAGATGGTGGATAGTGGTGGAGATGGTGGATGGTGGTGGAGACGGTGGAGATGGTGGTTGGGGAGATGGAGGATGGTGGTGGAGATGGTGGATGGTGGAGATGGTGGATGGTGGTGGAGACGGTAGAGATGGTGGATAGTGGTGGAGATGGTGGAGGTGGTTGAGATGGTGGAGATGGTGGATGGTAGAGATGGTGGAGGTGGTTGAGATGGTGGATGGTGGAGATGGTTGAGATTGTGGATGATGGAGGATGGTGGAAATGGTGGATGGTGGAGATGGTTGATGGTGGAGATGGTTGAGATGGTGGAGATGGTGGATGGTAGAGATGGTGGATGGTGGTGGAGACGGTGGATGGTGGAGATGGTGGTTGGGGGTGATGGAGGATGGTAGAGATGGTGGATGGTAGAGAGGGTGGATGGTGGAGATGGTGGATGGTGGTGGAGACGGTAGAGATGGTGGATAGTGGTGGAGATGGTGGAGGTGGTTGAGATGGTGGAGATGGTGGATGGTAGAGATGGTGGAGGTGGTTGAGATGGTGGATGGTGGAGATGGTTAAGATTGTGGATGATGGAGGATGGTGGATATGGTGGATGGTGGAGATGGTTGATGGTGGAGATGGTTGAGATGGTGGAGATGGTGGATGGTAGAGATGGTGGATGGTGGTGGAGACGGTGGATGGTGGAGATGGTGGTTGGGGGAGATGGAGGATGGTGGAGATGGTGTATAGTGGTATAGATGGTGGATGGTGGTGGAGACGGTGGAGATGGTGGTTGGGGGTGATGGAGGATGGTGGTGGAGATGGTGGATGGTAGAGATGGTGGATGGTGGTGGAGATGGTAGAGATGGTGGATGGTGGTGGAGATGGTGTAGATAGTGTAGATGGTGTAGATTGTAGAGATGGTGGACATGGTGGTGGAGACGGTTGATGGTGGAGATGGTGGTTGGGGGAGATGGTGGATGGTGGAGATGGTGGTTGGGGGAGATGGTGGTTGGGGGAGATGGAGGATGGTGGTGGAGATGGTGGATGGTGGATAGTGGTGGATGGTGGAGACGGTGGATGGTAGAGATGGTGGATGGTGGTGGATGTTAGAGATGGTGGATGGTAGAGATGGTGGATGGAAGAGATGGTGGAGACGGTGGATGGTAGAGATGGTGGATGGTGGTGGAGACGGTGGATGGTGGAGATGGTGGAGATGGTGGAGATGGTTGAATGTAGAGATGGTGGAGATGGTGGATGGTGGAGATGGTGGAGACGGTGGATGGTAGATGGTGGTGGAGACGGTGGATGGTAGAGATGGTAGAGATGGTGGAGATGGTTGAATGTAGAGATGGTGGAGATGGTGGATGGTGGAGATGGTGGAGACGGTGGATGGTAGAGATGATAGATGGTGGTGGAGACGGTGGATGGTGGATGGTATCGATGGTAGAGATGGTGGAGATGGTTGAATGTAGAGATGGTGGAGATGGTGGATGGTGGAGATGGTGGAGATGGTGGAGACGGTGGAGATGGTGGAGATGGTGGAGACGGTGGATGGTAGAGATGATAGATGGTGGTGGAGACGGTGGATGGTGGATGGTATCGATGGTAGAGATGGTGGAGATGGTTGAATGTAGAGATGGTGGAGATGGTGGATGGTGGAGATGGTGGAGATGGTGGATGGTAGAGATGGTGGATGGTAGAGATGGTGGAGACGGTGGATGGTGGAGATGGTGGATGGTGGTGGAGACGGGGGATGGTGGTGGAGATGGTGGAGATGGTGGATGGTGGTGGAGACGGTGGAGATGGTGGATGGTAGAGATGGTGGATGGTGGAGATGGTGGATGGTGGAGATGGTGGATGGTGGATGGTGGAGATGGTGGAGACGGTGGATGGTAGAGATGGTGGAGATGGTGGAGACGGTGGATGGTAGAGATGGTGGAGATGGTAGAGATGGTGGAGATGGTTGAATGTAGAGATGGTGGATGGTGGAGATGGTGAAGACGGTGGATGGTAGAGATGGTGGAGATGGTAGGGATGGTGGAGATGGTTGAATGTAGAGATGGTGGGGATGGTGGATGGTGGAGATGGTGGATGGTAGAGATGGTAGATGGTGGTGGAGACGGTGGATGGTGGAGATGGTGGAGATGGTTGAATGTAGAGATGGTGGAGATGGTGGATGGTAGAGATGGTGGATGGTTGAGATGGTGGATGGTGGAGATGGTGGATGGTAGAGATGGTGGAGGTGGTTGAGATGGTGGATGGTGGAGATGGTTGAGATTGTGGATGATGGAGGATGGTGGAAATGGTGGATGGTGTAGATGGTTGATGGTGGAGATGGTATCTATCACCGAGGTATCTCTCCCCCTTATAATTTGGGATCAAATATGCTCTGAAAGCAAACATGTTGACATGAGTACCCTGATATCGGGGAATTTGTGCCATTCTGAAAAAATTGTAGAGATGGTGGATGGTTGAGATGGTGGATGGTTGAGATGGTGGATGGTGGAGATGGTGGATGGTGGAGATGGTGGAGATGGTGGATGGTGGAGATGGTGGAGACGGTGGATGGTTTCGATGGTGGATGGTGGTGGAGACGGGGGATGGTGGTGGAGATGGTGGATGGTGGTGGAGACGGTGGAGATGGTGGATGGTGGTGGAGATGGTGGATGGTGGTGGATGGTAGAGATGGTGGATGGTTGAGATGGTGGATGGTGGAGATGGTGGATGGTGGTGGAGACGGGGGATGGTGGTGGAGATGGTGGAGATGGTGGATGGTGGTGGAGACGGTGGAGATGGTGGATGGTTGAGATGGTGGATGGTGGAGACGGTGGATGGTAGAGATGGTAGAGATGGTGGATGGTTGAGATGGTGGATGGTGGAGATGGTGGATGGTTGAGATGGTGGATGGTGGAGACGGTGGATGGTAGAGATGGTAGAGATGGTGGATGGTTGAGATGGTGGATGGTGGAGACGGTGGATGGTAGAGATGGTAGAGATGGTGGATGGTTGAGATGGTGGATGGTGGATGGTGGAGACGGTGGATGGTAGAGATGGTAGAGATGGTGGATGGTTGAGATGGTGGATGGTGGATGGTAGAGATGGTGGATGGTTGAGATGGTGGATGGTGGAGACGGTGGATGGTAGAGATGGTAGAGATGGTGGATGGTGGATGGTGGATGGTAGAGATGGTGGATGGTTGAGATGGTGGATGGTGGAGATGGTGGATGGTGGAGATGGTGGATGGTAGAGATGGTGGATGGTGTGGATGGTGGAGATGGTGGTTGGTAGAGATGGTGGATGGTAGAGATGGTGGATGGTAGAGATGGTAGAGATGGTGGATGGTAGAGATGGTAGAGATGGTACATGGTGGAGATGGTGGATGGTAGAGATGGTGGATGGTAGAGACGGTAGAGATGGTGGATGGTAGAGATGGTAGAGATGGTGGATGGTAGAGATGGTAGAGATGGTACATGGTGGAGATAGTGGATGGTAGAGATGGTGGATGGTGGAGATGGTGGAGATGGTGGATGGTGTGGATGGTAGAGATGGTACATGGTGGAGATGGTGGATGGTGTGGATGGTAGAGATGGTGGATGGTGTGGATGGTAGAGATGGTGGATGGTGTGGATGGTAGAGATGGTGGATGGTGGAGATGGTGGATGGTAGAGATGGTAGAGATGGTGGATAAGGCTGGTAGATGATAGATGTTAGAGATGGTGGATGGTGGAGACGGTGGATGGTGTAGATGATAGATGGTAGAGATGGTAGAGATGGTGGATAAGGCTGGTAGATGATAGATGAAAATACAGTTGAATAGAAGCTGGTGAATAGAGAGAAGGAGACGGGATGGATGAAAAGAGAAGAAGGAAGGAAGAGTGTGTGTGTGTGTGTCTGGTGAGAGAGTGTGTGTGTGTGTGTCTGGTGAGAGAGTGTGTGTGTGTGTGTCTGGTGAGAAAGTGTGTGCGTGTGTGTGTGTGTGAGAGAGTGTGTGTGTGTGTCTGGTGAGAAAGAGTGTGTGTGTGGGTGTGTTTGTGTGTGTCTGGTGAGAGAGTGTGTGTGTCTGGTGAGAGTGTGTGTGTGTGTGTGTCTGGTGAGAGAGTGTGTGTGTGTGTGTCTGGTGAGAGAGAGTGTGTGTGTGTGTGTGTGTGTGTGTGTCTGGTGAGAAAGAGTGTGTGTGTGTGTGTGTGTGTGTCTGGTGAGAGAGTGTGTGTGTCTGGTGAAAGTGTGTGTGTGTGTGTGTGTGTGTGTACTTTCATGCTGTGTGTGTGCGTGTGTCTCCCTGTATCCATCCCTGTCTCCCTGTCTGTCTCCCTGCCTGTCTCCCTGCCTGTCTCCTTGTCTGTCTCCCTGCCTGTCTCCCTGTCTGCCTCCCTGTACTATGTGTGATTCTCCATGCGTACCTCCCTGTCTGTCTCCCTGCCTGTTTCCCTGCCTGTCTCCCTGCCTGTCTCCCTGCCTGTCTCCTTGTCTGACTCCTTGTCTGTCTCCCTGTCTGGCTCCTTGTCTGTCTCCCTGCCTGTCTCCTTGTCTGTCTCCCTGCCTGACTCCTTGTCTGTCTCCCTGCCTGTCTCCTTGTCTGTCTCCCTGTCTGTCTCCCTGTCTTTCTCCCTGTACTAAGTGTGATTCTCCATGCATACCTCAAAGCGCTGGGAACTGACTTTCTTGCCCTTCTTCATCCAAGTGATCCTGGGTTTGGGGTCTCCTGTGGCCTGGCACACGAAGGATGCTACACCACCCGATATACCCGTCTGGTCCTCAGGAGACTTGACGAAACTTGGTAAGCCTGAGGGAGAGATGGACATTTCGAATCACTTCTACAATTCAGTGGAGGGGATGGGAGGGGAGGGAGGGAGAGATGGACATATCGTATCACTTCTACAATTCAGTGGAGGGGATGGGAGGGGAGGGAGGGAGAGATGGACATATCGTATCACTTCTACAATTCAGTGGAGGGGATGGGAGGGAGAGATGGACATATCGTATTACTTCTACAATACTTTCATGGAACAATTCAGTGTAGGAGGGAGGGAGAGAGAGAGAGAGAGATTTTATTTTAATTTTTTATTATACCTTTATTTAACTAGGCAAGTCAGTTAAGAACAAATTCTTATTTTCAATGACGGCCTAGGAACAGTGGGTTAAGTGCCTGTTCAGGGGCAGAACGACAGATTTGTACCTTGTCAGCTCGGGGATTTGAACTTGCAACCTTCCGGTTACTAGTCCAACGCTCTAACCACTAGGCTACCCTGCCGCCTCAGGGTGGGAGAGAGAGATGGCGGGAGGGAGAGAGAGGGAGAGAGAAAGAGAGATGGCTGGAGGGGAGAGGGAGAGAGAGAAGGTGGGAGGGGAGAGGGAGAGAGAGATATTGAGAGATGGCAGGAGGGAGAGAGAGAGAGATGGCGGGAGAGAGAGAGAGAGAGAGAGATGGCGGGAGAGAGAGAGAGAGGGAGAGAGAGAGAGAGAGAGAGAGAGAGAGAGAGAGAGAGAGAGAGAGAGAGAGAGAGAGAGAGAGAGAGAGAGAGAGATGGCGGGAGAGAGAGAGAGAGAGAGAGAATGGCGGGAGAGAGAGAGAGAGAGAGAGAGAGAGAGAGAGAGAGAGAGAGATGGCGGGAGAGAAAGAGAGAGAGAGATGGCGGGAGAGAGAGAGAGAGGGGGGGGGGGGTTGGGGGTTAGAGAAATCTGTGGTCTCAGGAAGCATGTAGATGTGGTTATATCGGGATATAATTTATTCCACAACAAACCTCTACAATATAACAGTCCAGATGTATTGTTGCTGTAACACCTGGTGCCCTATTCACTATAGGCTCTGGTCAAAAGGAGGGCACTTTAAATGGTTCTATAGGCTCTGGTCAAAAGGAGGGCACTATAAAGGCTCTGGTCAAAAGGAGGGCACTATAAAGGCTCTGGTCAAAAGGAGGGCACTATAAAGGCTCTGGTCAAAAGGAGGGCACTATAAAGGCTCTGGTCAAAAGGAGGGCACTATATA
>NC_048572.1:84628414-84658414 GCF_013265735.2 Oncorhynchus mykiss | reverse complement strand
TTCGACAATGAAAAAAAAAATCATGACTAGTTGTGTTCATGACACATTAACATTTGAATACATTTTTACAGTTAAATGACGTCTTCATAAAAACCCACATTAAAAAACGCTAAAGCACGTGATTTTGTTTGATTTACTACTCTTTTATGCAAATTATACATCATTACGTAATCAACAATTACAAGCATTTCGCTACACCCGCAAATAACATCTGCTAAATATGTGTATGTGACCAATAAACATTTGATTTGATTTGTGAATGAAGAACAGAGAGGAACATTCTTTTGTATTGGTATATTCTAATTATAATCTCTACATGGTATGTACTTCTCTATCAGACCACCAAATCCAAGCAGTCTTATCAGTCTACTCTGACCTACTTGAGAGAACACAGTGTAATTTACAATGACAAGAGGACCAAGACGAATGGATGCACACGCTGTGTTAGCGCTGCTACACGATATGAAGGAAAACCACTCAGATGGAAGAAATGAATCATGACGTCTCTGATGATTCTTCTTCTGATTCTGAGCCTCATCCTGAACCTTGACCTCTGAGGCCTGAGAGCAAAAAAATACATAACGGTGTGGACTGAGCAGTTGCCCGCGCCAACCACCAAATGAAACGGTGAGACGGGAGAGAGGAAGGGACGGCACCTTGATCTACACCGGGCAGCAGGTGCCCGCTTCGAAGTTGGTTGAGAGAATGCCAAGAGTGTGCAAAGCTGTCAACGAGGCAAAGGGTGGCTACTTTGAAGATTCTCAAATATAAAATATATTTAGATCTGTTTAACACTTTTTTGGTTACTACATGATTCCATATGTGTTATTTCAGGTGTAGTTAACTCTAATGAACTTATCCTCTGCAGCAGAGGTAACTCTGGGTCTTCCTTTTGCTGTGGCAGTCCTCATGAGAGCCAGTTTCATCATAGTGCTTGATGGTTTTTGCGACTGCACTTGAACTTTCAAAGTGCTTGACATTTTGCAGATTACTTTAATTAAGACATGAAGGTCAGTCAATGATGGACTGTTGTTTCTCTTTGCTTATTTGAGCCAAAATATGGACTTGGTCTTTTACCAAATAGGGCTATCTTCTGTATACCACCCCTACCCTGTCACAACACAACTGATTGGCTCAAACGCATTAAGAAGGAAATAAATTCCACAAATTCACTTTGAACAAGAAATTCCAGGTGACTATGAAATGCATTCCAGGTGACTACCTCATGAAGCTGGTTGAGAGAATGCCAAGAGTGTGCATAGTTGTCATCAAGGCAAAGGGTGGATACTTTGAAGAATCTCGCATATAAAATATATTTTGATTTCTTTATCACTTTTTCGGTGACTATATGACTCAAATCAAATCTAGTCAAATCAAATGTTATTTGTCACATGCAATGTTTGTAAACCAGAGTAAATTTAAACAAACACAATAGCCACAAAACATGGTTAAAACTATCTTGTTGATATCATGGGTAGTCAGTCCTTGCATCCATAGCTCAGTCTGTAAATTTGAGAGTGGTTCCACAGCCCCATCACTACCGGAACAGGGGCGGGGGCTTTGTTATTGTGTCAACTGTTGATTGGCGCTTTAAGCCTAGAGAGCCTTTTGTTCCTAACCAAACAACCCCCGAGGTGTCAGAACAGGACAGAACAGGTGACTAGGAACACCTGTTAACACAATGATTAACCCCTGACCTATCCCAGCATGCATCAGCAGGCCCACAGGGGGATAAGGACGGTTAGGCTACAGGGGTGCCTTGGTGAAGAATGAAACCCATTCACATTGACATTCTAGAACAGTCTATTCTACTTTCGCATTCTAGAACAGTCAACTTTAGTTTCACATTTACTGGTTTACAGTTTGTTGGCTGGTTTACAGTGTGTTGGCTGGTGTACAGTTTGTTGGCTGGTTTACAGTTTGTTGGCTGGTTTACGGTTTGTTGGCTGGTTTACAGTTTGTTGGCTGGTTTACAGTGTGTTGGCTGGTGTACAGTGTGTTGGCTGGTTTACAGTGTGTTGGCTGGTTTACAGTGTGTTGGCTGGTTTACAGTTTGTTGGCTGGTTTACAGTTTGTTGGCTGGTGTACAGTTTGTTGGCTGGTTTACAGTGTGTTGGCTGGTTTACAGTGTGTTGGCTGGTTTACGGTTTGTTGGCTGGTTTACAGTTTGTTGGCTGGTTTACAGTTTGTTGGCTGGTTTACAGTTTGTTGGCTGGTTTACAGTTTGTTGGCTGGTGTACAGTTTGTTGGCTGGTTTACAGTGTGTTGGCTGGTGTACAGTTTGTTGGCTGGTTTACAGTGTGTTGGCTGGTTTACAGTTTGTTGGCTGGTTTACAGTGTGTTGGCTGGTTTACAGTGTGTTGGCTGGTGTACAGTCTGTTGGCTGGTTTACAGTGTGTTGGCTGGTGTAGAGTTGATTTGGCTGGTGTACAGTTTGTTGGCTGGTTTACAGTGTGTTGGCTGGTGTACAGTGTGTTGGCTGGTTTACAGTGTGTTGGCTGGTTTACAGTGTGTTGGCTGGTTTACAGTTTGTTGGCTGGTTTACAGTGTGTTGGCTGGTTTACAGTTTGTTGGCTGGTGTAGAGTTGATTTGTCTGGTTTACAGTGTGTTGGCTGGTTTACAGTGTGTTGGCTGGTTTACAGTTCGTTGGCTGGTTTACAGTGTGTTGGCTGGTTTACAGTGTGTTGGCTGGTTTACAGTTTGTTGGCTGGTGTACAGTTTGTTGGCTGGTGTAGAGTTGATTTGTCTGGTTTACAGTGTGTTGGCTGGTTTACAGTTCGTTGGCTGGTTTACAGTTCGTTGGCTGGTTTACAGTGTGTTGGCTGGTTTACAGTGTGTTGGCTGGTTTACAGTGTGTTGGCTGGTTTACAGTGTGTTGGCTGGTTTACAGTTCGTTGGCTGGTTTACAGTGTGTTGGCTGGTTTACAGTGTGTTGGCTGGTTTACAGTTCGTTGGCTGGTTTACAGTGTGTTGGCTGGTTTACAGTGTGTTGGCTGGTTTACAGTGTGTTGGCTGGTTTACAGTTTGTTGGCTGGTTTACAGTGTGTTGGCTGGTTTACAGTGTGTTGGCTGGTGTACAGTTTGTTGGCTGGTTTACAGTTTGTTGGCTGGTTTACAGTGTGTTGGCTGGTTTACAGTGTGTTGGCTGGTTTACAGTGTGTTGGCTGGTTTACAGTTTGTTGGCTGGTTTACAGTGTGTTGGCTGGTTTACAGTTTGTTGGCTGGTTGGCCGGTTTACAGTGTGTTGGCTGGTTTACAGTTTGTTGGCTGGTTTTCAGTGTGTTGGCTGGTTTACAGTTTGTTGGCTGGTTTACAGTGTGTTGGCTGGTTTACAGTTTGTTGGCTGGTGTAGACAAAAATTAAGCTAGTGGTGTCTCATCCTTGTGATTGTAGAAACGGGAAAAACAAATTGAAAGCCACTCGGTCGTAGTGGAGAGTACCAGAGATCGCCAGACGGGAAGCCAAAGTGCGAACCATTCGTTCTTATTAATAATAAATTAGCAGGTTATCGTTTTCACTCAACAACACTTAGAGGGAACGTGTTTGATGGCAGCACTGGTGGAATGCTGGTTGGTTTAATGGGGCACTTCCTCTGAGGTGTGTGTGTGCGCATGTGTGTGTGTGTGTGTGTGTGAGATAATGGGGTATTTCAATTAGGACATTTTTAGGACCATTAGCAGGGAGCTTTCCTTGCAATTAATTCACTATAAAGCTCTCTCTGTCTGTGTCTCTCTCTGTCTGTGTCTCTCTCTGTCTGTGTCTCTCTCTGTCTGTGTCTCTCTCTGTCTGTGTCTCTCTCTGTCTGCGTCTCTGTCTGACTCTCTGTCTGTGTCTCTCTCTGTCTGTGTCTCTCTCTGTCTGTGTCTCTCTCTGTCTGCGTCTCTCTCTGTCTGCGTCTCTCTCTGTCTGCGTCTCTCTCTGTCTGCGTCTCTCTCCGTCTGTGTCTCTCTCTGTCTGCGTCTCTCTCTGTCTGCGTCTCTCTCTGTCTGCGTCTCTCTCTGACTCTCTGTCTGTGTCTCTCTCTGCGTCTCTCTCTGTCTGTGTCTCTCTCTGTCTGCGTCTCTCTCTGACTCTCTGTCTGTGTCTCTCTCTGCGTCTCTCTCTGTCTGTGTCTCTCTCTGTCTGTGTCTCTCTCTGTCTGTGTCTCTCTCTGTCTGTGTCTCTCTCTGTCTGCGTCTCTCTCTGTCTGCGTCTCTCTCTGTCTGTGTCTCTCTCTGTCGTGTCTCTCTCTGTCTGTGTCTCTCTCGGTCTGTGTCTCTCTCTGACTCTCTGTCTGTGTCTCTCTCTGTCTGTGTCTCTCTCTGTCTGCGTCTCTCTCTGACTCTCTGTCTGTGTCTCTCTCTGTCTGTGTCTCTCTCTGTCTGCGTCTCTCTCTGACTCTCTGTCTGTGTCTCTCTCTGTCTGTGTCTCTCTTGGTCTGTGTCTCTCTCTGACTCTAGGTCTGTGTCTCTCTCTGTCTGTGTC
Organism: Oncorhynchus mykiss; assembly: GCF_013265735.2. Taxonomy (NCBI): domain Eukaryota; kingdom Metazoa; phylum Chordata; class Actinopteri; order Salmoniformes; family Salmonidae; genus Oncorhynchus; species Oncorhynchus mykiss. The sequence goes on along the minus strand of NC_048572.1, from coordinate 84,653,949 downwards.
TCTCTCTGTCTGTGTCTCTCTCTGTCTGCGTCTCTCTCTGTCTGCGTCTCTCTCTGTCTGCGTCTCTCTCTGTCTGCGTCTCTCTCTGACTCTCTGTCTGTGTCTCTCTCTGTCTATGTCTCTCTCGGTCTGTGTCTCTCTCGGTCTGTGTCTCTCTCTGTCTGCGTCTCTCTCTGTCTGCGTCTCTCTCTGTCTGCGTCTCTCTCTGACTGTGTCTCTCTCTGTCTGCGTCTCTCTCTGACTCTCTGTCTCTGTCTCTCTCACTCTCTCTCTCAGGTCTTTGCAGACTGTATGTTGGATTCAGTCTTTTACGATGATCTTGTCCCACTGTAAGAGGTTCCGCATCTCTGAATCAGAGAGGTGCGGGGGGGCTGCATTAATCGACATCCACGTCATTGGCACACGGGGGAGGGTGGGGGGGCAGTAGGGTTAACTGCCTTGTTCAGGGGGCAGAACGACAGATTTTTAACCTGTCAGCTCGGAGACGTCAACTGCAGTGTATTTGATCTGTACATGTGCCAGCATCAGCATCCCAAGCCCCTCTCTGTGTTTATGCGCGAGAGAAGTGAGATTGAAAAAAACAAAGTCAGCATCTTAGAAATTGTTTACATGTACAAAGTTTATGTGTCCCGAACTCAGAATCAAATAGGCTTCCCCAAAATAACATGGTCGCTGTGGTAGAGCGTTGGATCATCATTAATGTGGAGATGGTCCCCACTTTGCTGCTATAACTGCCTCCACTCTTCTGGGAAGGCTTTCCACTAGATATTGGAACATTGCTTCGGGGAATTGCTTCCATTCAGCCACAAGAGCATTAGTGAGGTCGGGCACTGATGTTGAGCAATTAGGCCTGGCTTGCAGTCAGCGTTCCAATTCATCCCAAAGGTGTTCAATAGGGTTGATGTCAGGGCTCTGTGAAGGCCAGTCAAGTTCTTCCACACCGATCTTGACAAACTATTTCTGTATGGACATCGACTTTGTGCACGGGGGCGTTGTCCTGCCCAAACTGTTGCAACAAAGTTGGAAGCACGGATTCATCTAGAATGTCATTGTATGCTGTAGCGTTAAGATTTTGTTGTTGCTCCTAGACGTTTCCACTAACAGCTAACTGACAGTTGACCGGGGCAGCTCTAGCAGGACAGAAATGTGACGAACTGACTTGTTGGAAAGGTGGCATCCTCTGAAAGTCACTGGAGCTCTTCAGTACGGGCCATTCTACTTCCAATGTTTGTCTATGGAGATTGCACGGCGGTGTGTTTTCGATTTTATACACCTGTCGTCAGCAATGGGTGTGGCTGAAATAGCCGAATCCACTAATTTGAAGGCGTGTCCACATACTTTTGGCCATGTAGGGGTACCTTCTCTACACAACAGGCTGGACTCTCCTCCGATGTGTTGAGAGTCTCACCACCATGCCAACACTCATTGACTGAATGGCCAATGCCTTCCAGGCACCCCTCCCAGAAGGAGTCTCCTCCCAATCCCCTGGAACATGGAGAAGGACCGTCGCTTCTGCTGGATTTAGCGGATGATACTATTACCATGGAGACTAAGCCACCCACGGTAGGTCAAATGGAGAGGAGTGGCCTGTGGTGTTGGGAAGCCCGACCCAGCTCTATGGTGAGAAACATCTCGGTTCCCTGGGTAAAAACCTTGTGCTATCCTGGGGCTCGGTTAGAGGACATTACTAGGATGGATCCTACCGTTTTACACCAGAACACGGGGGATGTCATTGTTGTAGTCCATGTGGGATCTAATGACATTAGGGTGGCTGGCTCGGGAAGAGCTGAAACTGGATTTTTAAAAAGAACTGATTGGAATTCTGAAAGACTCCCAACAGAGTGCAATTTTTTTACGGCCTCGTGCCATCACTGTGTCGTAGCAGTGAAAGATTCAGTAGGTTGCTGGCACCATACGGCTGGCTACGAGTCTACTGTAACTCTGTTTGATTTACTTTGATGGATAACTTTGACACCTCTTGGAAACAGAACGTGCTCGCCAGAGAGAACGTAATCCATCCAAATGACCTTGGTACCTGGACCCTGTCCTCTCATTTCAAGGCTGTGCTGAGACATTGACTTGGACCTCATGTCAGGTCATCCCAACAATAAACCATCAGCTTTATCACCATAACGGAAGTCTGCAACAGGTAACCCAACAGGTAACCCAACAGGTAACACAACAGGTAATCCAACAGGTAACCCAACAGGTAACCCAACAGGTAATCCAACAGGAAACCGAACAGGTAACCCAACAGGTAACACAACAGGTAACACAACAGGTAACCCAACAGGTAACACAACAGGTAACCCAACAGGTAACCCAACAGGTAACACAACAGGTAACCCAACAGGTAACCCAACAGGTAACACAACAGGTAATCCAACAGGTAACCCAACAGGTAACCCAACAGGTAGCCCAACAGGTAATCCAACAGGTAACCCAACAGGTAACCCAACAGGTAACCCAACAGGTAACACACCCAACAGGTAACCCAACAGGTAACCCAACAAGTAACCCAACAGGTAATCCAACAGGTAACCCAACAGGTAACCCAACAGGTAACCCAACAGGTAACACACCCAACAGGTAACCCAACAGGTAACCCAACAGGTAACACAACAGGTAACCCAACAGGTAACCCAACAGGTAACCCAACAGGTAACACAACAGGTAACCCAACAGGTAGCCCAACAGGTAACCCAACAGGTAACACAACAGGTAACCCAACAGGTAACCCAACAGGTAACCCAACAAGTAACCCAACAGGTAGCCCAACAGGTAATCCAACAGGTAACCCAACAGGTAACCCAACAGGTAACCCAACAGGTAACCCAACAGGTAACCCTCATAGACTCGTGTTTTAACCCACGTCTTTGCTCCACACACAGACCCAATGGTTCAGTTCTATCTTGTACCAATACCAATTCAAACCAAAACTTTTTTAAATTTAACCTTTATTTAACCAGGCAAGTCAGTTAAGAACACATTCTTATTTACAATGACTGCCTACCCCGGCCAAACCCTCCCCTAACCCAGACGACGCTGGGCCAATTGTGCGCCGCCCTATGGGACTCCCGATCACAGCCGGTTGTGATACAGCCCGGGATCGAACCAGGGACTGTAGTGGCATCTCTAGCACTGAGATGCCGTGCCTTAGACCACTGCACCACTCAGGAGCCTAAATGATAGTAGCAAGCGGATGATAGCAGGCTTGTATTAGAGACTCCACCTGACCTGAAATCCCGCAGCTGAGGTCTTGGATTTGTTCATGAAAATGCCAGAAGTTTGATTTCAAAGAAAGATTTGATTGGAATTCTAACTTCTCAATCCAACACGGACATTCCGGTCATTTCTGAAACGTGGTTTATTCTTCTGTGCTGGACTCTGATGTCTCTCCGTCTGGTTATAGTGTTTTCAGATTGGACAGAATTGGCTGAGGTGGTCGGGGGGGGGGGGGGGGTCCATTTTGACAAAAGGACAATTTAAATGTTTTTTGTATCTCCTGCTACCTCAGTCCCGAAGCAGTTTGATTGTCTTGTTCTTAATGTGGGCCTTGGTCATAACACCCAGCAGACACTCGTAGGACTGTATCGCTCTCCCTCGGCTCCCGGATGTTCTCTTAACAGTTTGTTTGAATTACTATCTATGTATGGTAAATCTGAACTATTCATTTGGGGTGATTTTAATATTGATTGGAAGATGCCAGTGTCAGACACGCCTAAAGGTATTTGATTTAGAAACTTATAAATATTTTTTTTTTTAATTTGTGAACAAGATTTTTATTATGTTGTTCTTTTTATCAGTGACCTTGACTGTATCTCTGCTATCCATGAATCTGATTTAAACTTTAAACTGTTTAGTATAATGTCTACAATATTAATACTAGAAAAAAGTAGACTAGATAAATCATGCCACCTACAAAACTCGCAGTTAAAGGTAGATCGAATGCCTGGTTCACTTCTGAATTATCCAAAGTCCTTCATAATAAGAATGTTGTCTGGGTGAAGGCCCGGAACACAGGCTTAGGTCCGGAGTGGTAATATATTAGGAAACTGAGGAATCACGGTTTAAAGACTCAAATTGAAAGGATGAATCTGATGAATCTGATTATTATGTAACCACTCTTGAAAGGGGAATCTTACGGAACATAAAAATGCCATCGTTGACGCATTTAATCATCATTTTATTTCTATATTTTTTGAAAGAGTGTCTAAATCAACTATCTCTATGAGTGGTCTAAATCAACTATCTCTATGAGTGGCCTAAATGCTGATTCTGTCATTTTGCCGATTGACCCTGAAAACGTTAGTGAAGATTTATGCATTTCGGCAACAAAAAAAAAGTCCTTGATGCCTTACTTGCTATAGATACCAAGAAATCCACAGGGTCTGACAATGTTTGCTGACCCCCTCCTTGCTGGCTCATTAAACCCATAACTTTAAATCTAACATTGTTTTCAGAAAATATTCCTAAAGTATGGAAAACCGCTTACGTGCTACCGCTCAATAAGGGCGGGGATGTTCTCGGCAATGTTCTTTACGATCTCTAGCGGGTACTTATAGGCTGAAAGGCCAGGCGGTTCCAGTGTTAACGAGTACAAGCACACCCATAACATGATGCAGCCACCACTACGCCAGTGTTACCGATTACAAGCACACCCATAACATGATGCAGCCACCACTACGCTTGAGGTAGTGGTACTCTCCATATAGTAAATGTGTAGTATTGGATTTGCCCCAAACATAACACTTTGTATTAAGGATGAATGGACCAGCGTATATTATGTACATGTTATATACACCATATGACCAGCACTTTACATGTTGCGTTCAGGGTATAAACTAATTTGATCAATCTTATATCCTGGGTGGCTCTCTATCCAAAGGTTAGGCATTAATAGGATATTCATACAAAATCATAGATTAATGAACGAGAGAAAAATCTACATCAAACTTTAAGCTCCTCTCTTGGACCATGAGGAAAGAAAGGTTTGTATATCAGGCCCCCCTTTCGGCTTTCATGTGAATTATTTAAGACAGAAGAGAGAGGAGAAGAACAAACTCTTGAGTGCAATTACCCATCATCCTCTCTCTCCCTGTATGAGTGTGAGTAACACTATTGTAATGGCTTTTAGCTTACATCCTTTAAAAGCGTATGACGAAATGGAAGGATGGACGACAAGCTCCTCAGCCAAACCCTTCCATTCTTGCTGTCTCTTAATGACTATAGGCTAATTGTTCTGAAGGGAAAGTGTACATGTAATATATTGAAGCCATTTACAGAGCATTCGGAAAGTATTCAGACCCCCCTCATTTTTTTCTCCACATTTTGTTACATTACAGGCCTTATACTAAAATGGATTAAATTATATTTTGTCCTCATCAATCTACACAAAATACCCCACAATGACAGAGCAAAAACAGGTTGTTAGACATTTTTGCAAATGTATAAAAAAATTCTAACAGAAATACCTTATTTACATAAGTGATCAGACCCTTTGATATGAGACTCTAAATTGAGCTCAGGTGCATCCTGTTTCCATTGATCCTCCTTGAGATGTTTCTACAACTTGATTGGAGTCCACCTGTGGTAAATGCAATTGATTGGACATGATTTGGAATGGCACACACCTGTCTATATAAGGTACCACAGTTGACAGTGCATGGAGGATTCATATCTAATGGGGTTGGAGGATTCACATCTAATGGGGTTGGAGGATTCATATCTAATGGGGTTGGAGGATTCATATCTAATGGGGTTGGAGGATTCACATCTAATGGGGTTGGAGGATTCACATCTAATGGGGTTGGAGGATTCATATCTAATGGGGTTGGAGGATTCACATCAAATGGGGTTGGATGATTCATATCTGATGGGGTTGGAGGATTCACATCTAATGAGGTTGGAGGATTCATATCTAATGGGGTTGGGGGATTCATATCTAATGGGGTTGGAGGATTCACATCTAATGAGGTTGGAGGATTCACATCTAATGGGGTTGGAGGATTCATATCTAATGGGGTTGGAGGATTCATATCTAATGGGGTTGGAGGATTCATATCTAATGGGGTTGGAGGATTCATATCTAATGGGGTTGGAGGATTCATATCTAATGGGGTTGGAGGATTCACATCTAATGGGGTTGGAGGATTCATATCTAATGGGGTTGGAGGATTCACATCTAATGAGGTTGGAGGATTCATATCTAATGGGGTTGGAGGATTCATATCTAATGGGGTTGGAGGATTCACATCTAATGAGGTTGGAGGATTCACATCTAATGGGGTTGGAGGATTCACATCTAATGAGGTTGGATGATTCATATCTAATGGGGTTGGAGGATTCATATCTAATGGGGTTGGAGGATTCATATCTAATGGGGTTGGAGGATTCATATCTAATGGGGTTGGATGATTCACATCTAATGGGGTTGGAGGATTCATATCTAATGGGGTTGGAGGATTCATATCTAATGGGGTTGGAAGATTCATATCTAATGGGGTTGGAGGATTCATATCTAATGGGGTTGGAGGATTCACATCTAATGAGGTTGGAGGATTCACATCTAATGGGGTTGGAGGATTCACATCTAATGAGGTTGGAGGATTCATATCTAATGGGGTTGGAGGATTCATATCTAATGGGGTTGGATGATTCACATCTAATGGGGTTGGAGGATTCATATCTAATGGGGTTGGAGGATTCATATCTAATGGGGTTGGAGGATTCACATCTAATGGGGTTGGAGGATTCATATCTAATGGGGTTGGAGGATTCATATCTAATGGGGTTGGAGGATTCATATCTAATGGGGTTGGAGGATTCATATCTAATGGGGTTGGAGGATTCATATCTAATGGGGTTGGAGGATTCATATCTAATGGGGTTGGAGGATTCATATCTAATGGGGTTGGAGGATTCATATCTAATGTTATTAAAAACAGCCCCTTTGTTTAATGTACGTTATGTTGCGTAGATTAATGTCCCTTTGTGCTTAACGCTTGATGTTTGTTGCGTGTGAAGAGACAGAGGCTTGCATCTCAAAAAGCACCCTAATTCCCTATGTAGAGCAAAAGTAGTGCACTACATAGGGAATAGGGTGCTATTTGGGCCAGTCAGATGTTGTGGGATAATAGGAGGGTGAGGTGTATCATATGATACAGTACGTCTAGCCATGAGGTTATGGCATTACCACAGGCGCCCTCTGTGACTGTTCAAAGACATGACTCATTTACCTGTGTGTGTGTGTGTGTGTGTGTGTGTGTGTGTGTGTGTGTGTGTGTGTGTGTGTGCGTGTGCGTGCGTGTGCGTGTGCGTGACTATCCAAGCCCTTCGAGACACAACAAAAGAGCTATTGTATGTTATAATAACATCACCATAGCTCAGTGCAAATGAACACAAAGACAATGTGCTTCGCTTGATCCATGTCCTGGCTAGATGTGTATGTTGTTGATCCATGCCCTGGCTAGATGTGTATGTTGTTGATCCATGTCCTGGCTAGATGTGTATGTTGTTGATCCATGTCCTGGCTAGATGTGTATGTTGTTGATCCATGCCCTGGCTAGATGTGTATGTTGTTGATCCATGCCCTGGCTAGATGTGTATGTTGTTGATCCATGCCCTGGCTAGATGTGTATGTTGTTGATCCATGTCCTGGCTAGATGTGTATGTTGTTGATCCATGCCCTGGCTAGATGTGTATGTTGTTGATCCATGCCCTGGATAGATGTGTATGTTGTTGATCCATGCCCTGGCTAGATGTGTATGTTGTTGATCCATGCCCTGGCTAGATGTGTATGTTGTTGATCCATGCCCTGGCTAGATGTGTATGTTGTTGATCCATGTCCTGGCTAGATGTGTATGTTGTTGATCCATGTCCTGGCTAGATGTGTATGTTGTTGATCCATGTCCTGGCTAGATGTGTATGTTGTTGATCCATGTCCTGGCTAGATGTGTATGTTGTTGATCCATGTTCTGACTAGATGTGTATGATGTTAATCCATGTCCTGGCTAGATGTGTATGTTGTTGATCCATGTCCTGGCTAGATGTGTATGATGTTGATCCATGTCCTGGCTAGATGTGTATGTTGTTGATCCATGTCCTGGCTAGATGTGTATGATGTTGATCCATGCCCTGGCTAGATGTGTATGTTGTTGATCCATGTCCTGGCTAGATGTGTATGATGTTGATCTAGTTGAATAGGTAGATGTGTATGTTGTTTATCTAGTTAGATGTTTATCTAGTTGAATAGGTAGATGTGTAAGTTGTTTATCTAGTTGAATAGGTAGATGTGTAAGTTGTTGATCTAGTTGAATAGGTAGATGTGTATGTTGATTCGTTGTAGATCTAGTTGAATAGGTAGATGTGTAAGTTGTTTATCTAGTTGAATAGGTAGATGTGTATGTTGTTTATCTAGTTGAATAGGTAGATGTGTAAGTTGTTTATCTAGTTGAATAGGTAGATGTGTATGTTGTTTATCTAGTTGAATAGGTAGATGTGTAAGTTGTTGATCTAGTTGAATAGGTAGATGTGTATGTTGATTCGTTGTAGATCTAGTTGAATAGGTAGATGTGTAAGTTGTTTATCTAGTTGAATAGGTAGATGTGTATGTTGTTTATCTAGTTGAATAGGTAGATGTGTAAGTTGTTTATCTAGTTGAATAGGTAGATGTGTATGTTGTTTATCTAGTTGAATAGGTAGATGTGTATGTTGTTGATCTAGTTGAATAGGTAGATGTGTATGTTGTTTATCTAGTTGAATAGGTAGATGTGTAAGTTGTTTATCTAGTTGAATAGGTAGATGTGTATGTTGTTTATCTAGTTGAATAGGTAGATGTGTAAGTTGTTTCATTGTTGATCTAGTTGAATAGGTAGATGTGTATGTTGTTTATCTAGTTGAATAGGTAGATGTTTAAGTTGTTTATCTAGTTGAATAGGTAGATGTGTATGTTGTTTATCTAGTTGAATAGGTAGATGTGTAAGTTGTTGATCTAGTTGAATAGGTAGATGTGTATGTTGTTGATCTAGTTGAATAGGTAGATGTGTATGTTGTTTATCTAGTTGAATAGGTAGATGTGTATGTTGTTTATCTAGTTGAATAGGTAGATGTGTATGTTGTTTATCTAGTTGAATAGGTAGATGTGTAAGTTGTTTATCTAGTTAGATGTGTATGTTGTTTATCTAGTTGAATAGGTAGATGTGTATGTTGTTTATCTAGTTGAATAGGTAGATGTGTAAGTTGTTTATCTAGTTGAATAGGTAGATGTGTATGTTGTTTATCTAGTTGAATAGGTAGATGTGTAAGTTGTTTCATTGTTGATCTAGTTGAATAGGTAGATGTGTATGTTGTTTATCTAGTTGAATAGGTAGATGTGTATGTTGTTTATCTAGTTAGATGTTTATCTAGTTGAATAGGTAGATGTGTATGTTGTTTATCTAGTTGAATAGGTAGATGTGTATGTTGTTGATCTAGTTGAATAGGTAGATGTGTAAGTTGTTGATCTAGTTGAATAGGTAGATGTGTATGTTGTTGATCTAGTTGAATAGGTAGATGTGTAAGTTGTTTATCTAGTTGAATAGGTAGATGTGTATGTTGTTTATCTAGTTGAATAGGTAGATGTGTAAGTTGTTTATCTAGTTAGATGTGTATGTTGTTGATCTAGTTGAATAGGTAGATGTGTATGTTGTTGATCTAGTTGAATAGGTAGATGTGTAAGTTGTTGATCTAGTTGAATAGGTAGATGTGTAAGTTGTTTATCTAGTTGAATAGGTAGATGTGTATGTTGTTTATCTAGTTGAATAGGTAGATGTGTATGTTGTTTATCTAGTTGAATAGGTAGATGTGTAAGTTGATTCGTTGTAGATCTAGTTGAATAGGTAGATGTGTATGTTGATTCGTTGTAGATCTAGTTGAATAGGTAGATGTGTAAGTTGTTGATCTAGTTGAATAGGTAGATGTGTATGTTGATTCGTTGTAGATCTAGTTGAATAGGTAGATGTGTAAGTTGTTGATCTAGTTGAATAGGTAGATGTGTATGTTGTTTATCTAGTTGAATAGGTAGATGTGTATGTTGTTGATCTAGTTGAATAGGTAGATGTGTATGTTGTTGATCTAGTTGAATAGGTAGATGTGTAAGTTGTTTATCTAGTTGAATAGGTAGATGTGTATGTTGTTTATCTAGTTGAATAGGTAGATGTGTATGTTGTTTATCTAGTTGAATAGGTAGATGTGTAAGTTGTTGATCTAGTTGAAAGGTAGATGTGTAAGTTGTTGATCTAGTTGAAAGGTAGATGTGTAAGTTGTTTATCTAGTTGAATAGGTAGATGTGTATGTTGTTTATCTAGTTAGATGTGTATGTTGTTTATCTAGTTGAATAGGTAGATGTGTATGTTGTTTATCTAGTTGAATAGGTAGATGTGTATGTTGTTTATCTAGTTAGATGTGTATGTTGTTGATCTAGTTGAATAGGTAGATGTGTATGTTGTTGATCTAGTTGAATAGGTAGATGTGTATGTTGTTTATCTAGTTGAATAGGTAGATGTGTATGTTGTTTATCTAGTTAGATGTGTATGTTGTTGATCTAGTTGAATAGGTAGATGTGTAAGTTGTTGATCTAGTTGAATAGGTAGATGTGTATGTTGTTTATCTAGTTGAATAGGTAGATGTGTAAGTTGTTTATCTAGTTGAATAGGTAGATGTGTATGTTGTTTATCTAGTTGAATAGGTAGATGTGTATGTTGTTGATCTAGTTGAATAGGTAGATGTGTAAGTTGTTGATAGTTGAATAGGTAGATGTGTATGTTGTTGATCTAGTTGAATAGGTAGATGTGTATGTTGTTTATCTAGTTGAATAGGTAGATGTGTATGTTGTTGATCTAGTTGAATAGGTAGATGTGTAAGTTGTTGATCTAGTTGAATAGGTAGATGTGTAAGTTGTTTATCTAGTTGAATAGGTAGATGTGTAAGTTGTTTATCTAGTTGAATAGGTAGATGTGTATGTTGTTTATCTAGTTGAATAGGTAGATGTGTAAGTTGTTTATCTAGTTGAATAGGTAGATGTGTATGTTGTTTATCTAGTTGAATAGGTAGATGTGTAAGTTGTTTATCTAGTTGAATAGGTAGATGTGTATGTTGTTTATCTAGTTGAATAGGTAGATGTGTATGTTGTTGATCTAGTTGAATAGGTAGATGTGTATGTTGTTTATCTAGTTAGATGTGTATGTTGTTTATCTAGTTGAATAGGTAGATGTGTATGTTGTTTATCTAGTTGAATAGGTAGATGTGTAAGTTGTTTCATTGTTGATCTAGTTGAATAACTCCTAGACTGAAGCACAACGGGGTGGTTGGTTGGAGTCACATCACTGTCAGCAGGGCAAGTCTCTGAGCACGACTCAGACATGGAGGCATCATGGCCAAAACAACAAGTAACATGCAAGTAGGCTAATAGATGTTCAAAGCCAAATGCAGCTAATGCTGTGATATTACACTATACAGAAGACAAGGTCCTGAGAGGAAATGTGATCATTCAAATGCCAACCAAGTTATGGAATAAATCTAGAAATAAAAGTCCTGAGGCTTCACACTCTTAATTTGTTAATTTACAATCGCTCATTAACATTCATCAGGAGATATTGAGCTTGCATTCATTTCTTTTGTCATTTACAAAAAACTGCGAAAGAGACACCATCACACACCGACAAGTGAAGGACTACGTCAGTAGCTGACGAGAAGCTACAGCCAACAAAGAGACACTCAGATGCAAAAGACAAACGCTGACACATTTGCATGTGTGCATGGGGCGGCAGGGTAGCCTAGTGGTTAGTGTAGGGGCGGCAGGGTAGCCTAGTGGTTAGAGTGTAGAGGCGGCAGGGTAGCCTAGTGGTTAGAGTGTAGAGGCGGCAAGGTAGCCGTGGTTTAGTGGTTTAGAGCGTTGGACTAGTAACCGGAAGGTTGCAAGTTCAAATCCCCGAGCTGACAAGGTAAAAATCTGTTGTTCTGCCCCTGAACAAGGCAGTTAACCCACTGTTAACTAGGCCGTCATTGAAAATGAGAATTTGTTCTTGACTGACTTGCCTGGTAAAATAAATAAACATGTGTGACTTGACCTGTGAATATGTATTGTTCTATGCTCTTAGAAAAAAAAAAGGTGCTCTCTATACTGATGTTCCATACGCACGAAAGCTTATTTTGCTCAAATGTTGTTTACAATCCTGTCTGATGTGTTGGCATTGGCATGCTCCTTTGCCAAGATAATCCATCCACCTGACAGATGTGGCATATCAATAATCTGATTAAACAGCATGATCATTACACAGGTGCACCTTGTGCTGGGGACAATAAAAAGCCACTCTAAAATGTGCAGTTTTGTCACAACAACACAATGCCACAGATGGCTCAAGTTTAGAGGGAGAGTACAATTGGCATGCTGACTGTAGTAGGAAGCTCCAACAGAGCTGTTGCCAGAGAATTTTATGTTAATTTCTCTAATTTGGCAGTACGTCCAACCGGCCTCAGACCACGTGTAACCACGGCAACCCAGGATCTCCACATCCTTCTCTTTTCCTGCGGAATAGTCTATGGGGGGGGTGCCAAACAATTTTTCATCTTAGGTCTTCTGAGATCTCTTTTGTTCGAGGCATGGTTCACATCAGACAATGCTTCTTGTGAATAGAAAACTCAAATTTTGTGAGTGTTTTTTTTTTTTATAGGGCAGGGCAGCTCTAACCAACATCTCCAATCTCGTCTCGTTGGTGAGCAGCCTCCAATTAGCTTCTGGAGAAGTAATTAGTAATTAGCCTCGGGGGTTCACATACTTTCCCCACCCTGCACTGGGAATGTTTACGCGATGTGTTCAATAAAGACATGAAAACATACCATTGTTTGTTTGTTATTAGTTGAAGCAGACTGTGTGTGTCTCTTGTTGTTGACTTAGATGAAGATCAGATGACATTTTATGACCAATTTATGCAGAAATCCATGTAGTTCCAAAGGGTTCACATACTTTTTTCTTGCCACTGTAGTACACTACCACTGTAGTACACTACCACTGTAGTATGTACACTACCACTGTAGTACACTACCACTGTAGTACACTACCACTGTAGTACGTACACTACCACTGTAGTACATACACTACCACTGTAGTACATACACTACCACTGTAGTACATACACTACCACTGTAGTACACTACCACTGTAGTACATACACTACCACTGTAGTACACTACCACTGTAGTACATACACTACCACTGTAGTACATACACTACCACTGTAGTACACTACCACTGTAGTACATACACTACCACTGTAGTACATACACTACCACTGTAGTACACTAGCACTGTAGTACATACACTACCACTGTAGTACATACACTACCACTGTAGTACATACACTACCACTGTAGTACACTACCACTGTAGTACACCACCACTGTAGTACATACACTACCACTGTAGTACACTACCACTGTAGTACATACACTACCACTGTAGTACATACACTACCACTGTAGTACACCACCACTGTAGTACATACACTACCACTGTAGTACATACACTACCACTGTAGTACATACACTACCACTGTAGTACATACACTACCACTGTAGTACATACACTACCACTGTAGTACACTACCACTGTAGTACATACACTACCACTGTAGTACATACACTACCACTGTAGTACATACACTACCACTGTAGTACACTACCACTGTAGTACATAAACTACCACTGTAGTACACCACCACTGTAGTACACTACCACTGTAGTACACTACCACTGTAGTACACTACCACTGTAGTACATACACTACCACTGTAGTACACTACCACTGTAGTACATACACTACCACTGTAGTACATACACTACCACTGTAGTACACCACCACTGTAGTACACTACCACTGTAGTACATACACTACCACTGTAGTACATACACTACCACTGTAGTACACTACCACTGTAGTACACTACCACTGTAGTACATACACTACCACTGTAGTACACTACCACTGTAGTACATACACTACCACTGTAGTACACCACCACTGTAGTACACTACCACTGTAGTACACTACCACTGTAGTACACTACCACTGTAGTACATACACTACCACTGTAGTACACTACCACTGTAGTACACTACCACTGTAGTACATACACTACCACTGTAGTACATACACTACCACTGTAGTACACCACCACTGTAGTACATACACTACCACTGTAGTACATACACTACCACTGTAGTACACTACCACTGTAGTACACTACCACTGTAGTACATACACTACCACTGTAGTACACTACCACTGTAGTACATACACTACCACTGTAGTACACCACCACTGTAGTACACTACCACTGTAGTACATACACTACCACTGTAGTACATACACTACCACTGTAGTACATACACTACCACTGTAGTACACCACCACTGTAGTACACACACTACCACTGTAGTACACCACCACTGTAGTACACTACCACTGTAGTACACTACCACTGTAGTACATACACTACCACTGTAGTACATACACTACCACTGTAGTACACTACCACTGTAGTACATACACTACCACTGTAGTACACTACCACTGTAGTACATACACTACCACTGTAGTACACTACCACTGTAGTACATACACTACCACTGTAGTACACTACCACTGTAGTACATACACTACCACTGTAGTACACTACCACTGTAGTACACTACCACTGTAGTACATACACTACCACTGTAGTACACCACCACTGTAGTACACTACCACTGTAGTACATACACTACCACTGTAGTACACTACCACTGTAGTACATACACTACCACTGTAGTACACTACCACTGTAGTACACTACCACTGTAGTACATACACTACCACTGTAGTACACTACCACTGTAGTACACCACCACTGTAGTACATACACTACCACTGTAGTACATACACTACCACTGTAGTACACTACCACTGTAGTACACTACCACTGTAGTACATACACTACCACTGTAGTACACTACCACTGTAGTACACTACCACTGTAGTACATACACTACCACTGTAGTACACTACCACTGTAGTACACTACCACTGTAGTACATACACTACCACTGTAGTACACTACCACTGTAGTACACCACCACTGTAGTACACCACCACTGTAGTACATACACTACCACTGTAGTACACCACCACTGTAGTACACCACCACTGTAGTACATACACTACCACTGTAGTACACCACCACTGTAGTACACCACCACTGTAGTACATACACTACCACTGTAGTACACTACCACTGTAGTACACCACCACTGTAGTACACCACCACTGTAGTACACCACCACTGTAGTACATACACTACCACTGTAGTACACCACCACTGTAGTACACCACCACTGTATACGCTGAATCAGTGAGTGAGTTTATAAGGAAGTGTACAGGAGATGTTGTACCCACTGTGACTATTAAAACCTACCCTAACCAGAAGAGGGGAGAGGGGGAGGAGGGAGAGGGGAGAGTGGATATGGAGAGGAGGGAGAGTGGAGGGGGGGGGAGAGTGGAGTGGGGGAGGAGGGAGAGTGGAGAGGGGATATGGAGAGGAGGGAGAGGAGGGAGAGTGGAGGGGGGGGGAGTGGAGTGGGGGAGGATGGAGAGTTGAGCATGGAGGAGGGAAAAGAGAGAGGGGGAGGAAGGAGAGTTGAGCATGGAGGAGGGAAAAGAGAGAGGGGGAGGAAGGAGAGTTGAGCATGGAGGAGGGAAAAGAGAGAGGGGGAGGAGGGAGAGTTGAGCATGGAGGAGGGAAAAGAGAGAGGGGGAGGAGGGAAAAGAGAGAGGGGGAGGATGGAGAGTTGAGCATGGAGGAGGGAAAAGAGAGAGGGGGAGGAGGGAGAGTTGAGCATGGAGGAGGGAAAAGAGAGAGGGGGAGGAGGGAAAAGAGAGAGGGGGAGGATGGAGAGTTGAGCATGGAGGAGGGAAAAGAGAGAGGGGGAGGAGGGAGAGTTGAGCATGGAGGAGGGAAAAGAGAGAGGGGGAGGAGGGAAAAGAGAGAGGGGGAGGATGGAGAGTTGAGCATGGAGGAGGGAAAAGAGAGAGGGGAGGAGGGAAAAGAGAGAGGGGGAGGATGGAGAGTTGAGCATGGAGGAGGGAAAAGAGAGAGGGGGAGGATGGAAAAGAGAGAGGGGGAGGATGGAGAGTTGAGCATGGAGGAGGGAAAAGAGAGAGGGGGAGGATGGAAAAGAGAGAGGGGGAGGATGGAGAGTTGAGCATGGAGGAGGGAAAAGAGAGAGGGGGAGGATGGAGAGTTGAGCATGGAGGAGGGAAAAGAGAGAGGGGGAGGATGGAGAGTTGAGCATGGAGGAGGGAAAAGAGAGAGGGGGAGGAGAGAAAAGAGAGAGGGGGAGGAAGGAGAGTTGAGCATGGAGGAGGGAAAAGAGAGAGGGGGAAGAGAGAAAAGAGAGAGGGGGAGGATGGAGAGTTGAGCATGGAGGAGGGAAAAGAGAGAGGGGGAGGATGGAGAGTTGAGCATGGAGGAGGGAAAAGAGAGAGGGGGAGGATGGAGAGTTGAGCATGGAGGAGGGAAAAGAGAGAGGGGGAGGAGAGAAAAGAGAGAGGGGGAGGATGGAGAGTTGAGCATGGAGGAGGGAAAAGAGAGAGGGGGAGGAAGGAGAGTTGAGCATGGAGGAGGGAAAAGAGAGAGGGGGAGGATGGAGAGTTGAGCATGGAGGAGGGAAAAGAGAGAGGGGGAGGAGGGAAAAGAGAGAGGGGGAGGATGGAGAGTTGAGCATGGAGGAGGGAAAAGAGAGAGGGGGAGGAGGGAAAAGAGAGAGGGGGAGGATGGAGAGTTGAGCATGGAGGAGGGAAAAGAGAGAGGGGGAGGATGGAGAGTTGAGCATGGAGGAGGGAAAACAGAGAGGGGGAGGAGGGAAAAGAGAGAGGGGGAGGAGGGAAAAGAGAGTGGGGGAGGATGGAGAGTTGAGCATGGAGGAGGGAAAAGAGAGAGGGGGAGGAAGGAGAGTTGAGCATGGAGGAGGGAAAAGAGAGAGGGGGAGGAAGGAGAGTTGAGCATGGAGGAGGGAAAAGAGAGAGGGGGAGGAGGGAAAAGAGAGAGGGGGAGGATGGAGAGTTGAGCATGGAGGAGGGAAAAGAGAGAGGGGGAGGAGGGAAAAGAGAGAGGGGGAGGAGGGAAAAGAGAGAGGGGGAGGATGGAGAGTTGAGCATGGAGGAGGGAAAAGAGAGAGGGGGAGGATGGAGAGTTGAGCATGGAGGAGGGAAAAGAGAGAGGGGGAGGAAGGAGAGTTGAGCATGGAGGAGGGAAAAGAGAGAGGGGGAGGAGGGAAAAGAGAGAGGGGGAGGATGGAGAGTTGAGCATGGAGGAGGGAAAAGAGAGAGGGGGAGGATGGAGAGTTGAGCATGGAGGAGGGAAAAGAGAGAGGGGGAGGAGAGAAAAGAGAGAGGGGGAGGATGGAGAGTTGAGCATGGAGGAGGGAAAAGAGAGAGGGGGAGGATGGAGAGTTGAGCATGGAGGAGGGAAAAGAGAGAGGGGGAGGATGGAAAAGAGAGAGGGGGAGGATGGAGAGTTGAGCATGGAGGAGGGAAAAGAGAGAGGGGGAGGAAGGAGAGTTGAGCATGGAGGAGGGAAAAGAGAGAGGGGGAGGAAGGAGAGTTGAGCATGGAGGAGGGAAAAGAGAGAGGGGGAGGAGAGAAAAGAGAGAGGGGGAGGATGGAGAGTTGAGCATGGAGGAGGGAAAAGAGAGAGGGGGAGGATGGAGAGTTGAGCATGGAGGAGGGAAAAGAGAGAGGGGGAGGATGGAGAGTTGAGCATGGAGGAGGGAAAAGAGAGAGGGGGAGGAGGGAAAAGAGAGAGGGGGAGGATGGAGAGTTGAGCATGGAGGAGGGAAAAGAGAGAGGGGGAGGATGGAGAGTTGAGCATGGAGGAGGGAAAAGAGAGAGGGGGAGGATGGAGAGTTGAGCATGGAGGAGGGAAAAGAGAGAGGGGGAGGAAGGAGAGTTGAGCATGGAGGAGGGAAAAGAGAGAGGGGGAGGATGGAGAGTTGAGCATGGAGGAGGGAAAAGAGAGAGGGGGAGGATGGAGAGTTGAGCATGGAGGAGGGAAAAGAGAGCCATTTTGTGGCAGAATACCTGACCACTGTGACTGACCCAAACTTAAGGAAAGCTTTGACTATGTACAGACTCAGTGAGCATAGCCTTGCTATTGAGAAAGGCTCTCAAGAGGAGACAGGCTATGTGCACACTGCCCACAAAATGAGGTGGGAAATGAGCTGCACTTCCTAACCTCCTGCCAAAAGTATGACCATATTTGAGACACATATTCCCCTCAGATTGCACAGACGTACAAAGAATTCGAAAACAAATCCAATTTTGATGAACTCCCATATCTATTGGGTAAAATACCACAGTGTGCCATCACAGCAGCAATATGTGTGACCTGTTGTCACAAGAAAACGGCAACCAGTGAAGAACAAACACCATTGTGTAAACAATTCATATTGTATTTAGAGATGTAGGGGGAGGCAGGAGAGAGGTATGAGGAGGCATGAGAGAGGTAGGAGGAGGCAGGAGAAAGGTATGAGGAGGCATGAGAGAGGTAGGAGGAGGCAGGAGAAAGGTATGAGGAGGCATGAGAGAGGTAGGAGGAGGCAGGAGAGAGGTAGGAGAAGGCATGAGAGAGGTAGGAAGAGGTAGGAGGAGGCAGGAGAGAGGTAGGAGAAGGCATGAGAGAGGTATGAGGAGGCATGAGAGAGGTAGGAGGAGGCATGAGAGAGGTAGGAGGAGGCAGGAGAGAGGTATGAGGAGGCATGAGAGAGGTAGGAGGAGGCATGAGAGAGGTAGGAGGAGGCATGAGAGAGGTAGGAGAAGGCATGAGAGAGGTAGGAAGAGGCAGGAGAGAGGCAGGAGAGAGGTAGGAGGCAGGAGAGAGGTAGGAGGCAGGAGAGAGGTATGAGGAGGCAGGAGAGAGGTATGAGGAGGCAGTAGAGAGGTATGAGGAGGCAGGAGAGAGGTAAAAGGACGCAGGAGAGAGGTAGCGGGAGGCAGGAAGGGGAGGCAGGAGAGAGGTAGGGGAGGCAGGAGAGAGGTAGGGGGAGGCAGGAGAGAGGTAGAAGGAGGCAGGAGAGAGGTAGGGGAGGCAGGAGAGAGGTAGGGGGAGGCAGGAGAGAGGTAGGAGGAGGCAGGAGAGAGGTATGAGGAGGCAGGAGAGAGGTAAAAGGAGGCAGGAGAGAGGTAGCGGGAGGCAGGAAGGGGAGGCAGGAGAGAGGTAGGGGAGGCAGGAGAGAGGTAGGAGAAGGCAGGAGAGAGGTAGGAGGAGGCAGGAGAGAGGTAGGAGGAGGCAGGAGAGAGGTATGAGGAGGCAGGAGAGAGGTAGGGGAGGCAGGAGAGAGGTAGGGGGAGGAATGAGAGAGGTAGGGGAGGCAGGAGAGAGGTAGGAGGAGGCATGAGAGAGGTAGGGGGAGAAGGGTGTATGTGTTGGGGGTGCAGGATAGGGGGTTAGTGAGGGGACAGGGTGGGTAGCACCAGTGAGAGAGCCGACCCTGGCTCCTTAAGGGGTTACGTCATGATTATCCATCAGAGTGAGGGAGTGCCTGTCCCCATCTGTCCGCCCCCAATAACCCTATCATTTTAATTTCCCTATTTTAGATTAGCCCGCCCTAAGAGACCTCCCTCTACTGAGACCCCCTGCCATTGTTCTAACATTGAGCTTCCAACACACACACACAGCCCCCCTGTCCCAAGGTGTGGATTGTTTAAACACTCCCTGTCCCAACGTCTGGCCCAGAGGCTGGCTACTGTAGGGACACATGAACCAACAAACAGCCAGGAGCTAAACAGACATCTACCCAAAGTCTGCCTCTACTGTGTGTGTGTGTGTGTGTGTGTGTGTGTGTGTGCGTGCGTGCGTGCGTGCGTGCGTGCGTGCGTGCGTGCGTGCGTGCGTGTACAGTACAGTACAGTACAGTACAGTACAGTCCCAGTACAGCTCAGGTAACAGTAGCTTCCATCCACATAAAATGCTCCTCATCGCAGGCTATTTGCTGTGGAATTAATGTTGTGTAATTTGTTGATTATTCAAATTGTGAGATTTGTTGTGTAATTACGTCGGAGGATGCCCCTAGAACAACTATAGACTCTAGTCTCTCTGTCTACTTGTCTCTGGAACTGCCTGGTCTGTCCACAGGGCTGAGACTGCCTGGTATGTCCACAGGGCTGAGACTGCCTGGTCTATCCACAGGGCTGAGACTACCTGGTCTGTCCACAGGGCTGAGACTGCCTGGTCTGTCCACAGGGCTGAGACTGCCTGGTCTGTCCACAGGGCTGAGACTACCTGGTCTGTCCACAGGGCTGAGACTGCCTGGTCTGTCCACAGGGCTGAGACTGCCTGGTCTGTCCACAGGGCTGAGACTGCCTGGTCTATCCACAGGGCTGAGACTACCTGGTCTGTCCACAGGGCTGAGACTGTCTAGTCTATCCACAGGGCTGAGACAGCCTGGTCTATCCACAGGGCTGAGACTGCCTGGTCTGTCCACAGGGCTGAGACTGCCTGGTCTATCCACAGGGCTGAGACTACCTGGTCTGTCCACAGGGCTGAGACTGCCTGGTCTGTCCACAGGGCTGAGACTGTCTAGTCTATCCACAGGGCTGAGACTGTCTAGTCTATCCACAGGGCTGAGACTGCCTGGTCTATCCACAGGGCTGAGACTGCCTGGTCTATTCACAGGGCTGAGACTGCCTGGTCTATCCACAGGGCTGAGACTGCCTGGTCTGTCCACAGGGCTGAGACTGTCTAGTCTATCCACAGGGCTGAGACTGCCTGGTCTATCCACAGGGCTGAGACTGCCTGGTCTATTCACAGGGCTGAGACTGCCTGGTCTATCCACAGGGCTGAGACTGCCTGGTCTGTCCACAGGGCTGAGACTGTCTAGTCTATCCACAGGGCTGAGACTGTCTAGTCTATCCACAGGGCTGAGACTGCCTGGTCTGTCCACAGGGCTGAGACTGCCTGGTCTATCCACAGGGCTGAGACTGCCTGGTCTGTCCACAGGGCTGAGACTGTCTAGTCTATCCACAGGGCTGAGACTGTCTAGTCTATTCACAGGGCTGAGACTGCCTGGTCTGTCCACAGGGCTGAGACTGCCTGGTCTATCCACAGGGCTGAGACTGCCTGGTCTGTCCACAGGGCTGAGACTGTCTGGTCTGTCCACAGGGCTGAGACTGCCTGGTCTATCCACAGGGCTGAGACTACCTGGTCTGTCCACAGGGCTGAGACTGCCTGGTCTATCCACCGGGCTGAGACTGTCTAGTCTATCCACAGGGCTGAGACTGTCTAGTCTATCCACCGGGCTGAGACTGTCTAGTCTATCCACAGGGCTGAGACTGCCTGGTCTATCCACAGGGCTGATACTGTCTAGTCTATCCACAGGGCTGAGACTGCCTGGTCTATCCACAGGGCTGAGACTGCCTGGTCTATCCACAGGGCTGAGACTGCCTGGTCTATCCACAGGGCTGAGACTGCCTGGTCTGTCCACAGGGCTGAGACTGTCTAGTCTATCCACAGGGCTGAGACTGTCTAGTCTATCCACAGGGCTGAGACTGCCTGGTCTGTCCACAGGGCTGAGACTGCCTGGTCTATCCACAGGGCTGAGACTGCCTGGTCTATCCACCGGGCTGAGACTGCCTGGTCTGTCCACAGGGCTGAGACTGCCTGGTCTGTCCACAGGGCTGAGACTGTCTGGTCTGTCCACAGGGCTGAGACTGCCTGGTCTATCCACAGGGCTGAGACTACCTGGTCTGTCCACAGGGCTGAGACTGCCTGGTCTATCCACCGGGCTGAGACTGTCTAGTCTATCCACAGGGCTGAGACTGTCTAGTCTATCCACCGGGCTGAGACTGTCTAGTCTATCCACAGGGCTGAGACTGCCTGGTCTATCCACAGGGCTGATACTGTCTAGTCTATCCACAGGGCTGAGACTGCCTGGTCTGTCCACCGGGCTGAGACTGTCTAGTCTATCCACAGGGCTGAGACTGTCTAGTCTATCCACAGGGCTGAGACTGCCTGGTCTGTCCACCGGGCTGAGACTGTCTAGTCTATCCACAGGGCTGAGACTGCCTGGTCTATCCACAGGGCTGAGACTGCCTGGTCTATCCACAGGGCTGAGACTGTCTAGTCTATCCACAGGGCTGAGACTGTCTAGTCTGTCCACAGGGCTGAGACGGCCTGGTCTATCCACCGGGCTGAGACTGCCTGACTACACGAGAGCTGAGACTACCTGACTACACGAGAGCTAGCTAAATTCATCCTGAGAAAGCATGTAAATGGACTGTGTTTAAACTCCTCACCAGGGGTAGAGCGATATGAATAATCCACCAGGTTAGATTGACTGACAGTCTGTCCCAAGTAGTGCACTACATAGGGAATAGGGACCTATAGGGATCTGGTCTAAAGTAGTGCACTAAATAGGGAATAGGGACCTATAGGGATCTGGTCTAAAGTAGTGCATAAAATAGGGAATAGGGTGCCATAGGGATCTGGCCTAAAGTAGTGCACTAAATAGGGAATAGGGTGCCATAGGGATTTGGCCTAAAGTAGTGCACTAAATAGGGAATAGGGTGCCATAGGGATTTGGCCTAAAGTAGTGCACTAAATAGGGAATAGGGTGTCATTTGGGACACATTGAGTCATTGTGAGGAAGAGGACTAAGATAACATTTAATACTCTAACATTTATGCAGTCAAGAAGACCTTAAATATTTCAAACCTCATATCATTCAAGGTAAATGTACTGTGAAAATTGTGAATAACTCACCACAAGTTAATGAGAAGGGTGTGCTTGAAAGGATGCACATAACTCTGCAATGTTGGGTTGTATTGGAGAGAGTCTCCGTCTTAAATTATTTCCCACACTCAGTCTGTGCCTGTATTTAGTTTTCATGCTAGTGAGGGCCGATAATCCACTCTCACATACTGTAGGTATGTGGTTGCAAAGGGCATGAGTGTCTTAACAGTGCAATTTGCCAAGGCAGGATACTCTGAGTGCAGCCCTATCCAGAAATCTGGCAGTGGCTTCTGATTAAATTACATTTTCACAGAACAGCTTGTTGCAATTTCGATGAGGCTCTCTTGTTCAGATATCGGTAAGTGGACTGGAGGCAGGGCATGAAAGGGATAACGAGAATCCAGTTGTTTGTGTCATTTGTTTCGGGAAAGTACCTTCATAATTGCTCACCCAGCTCACTCAGGTGCTTCGCTAAATCACATTTGACATTGTCCGTAAGCTTGAGTTCATTTGCACACAACAAAAAAAAATCATACAACGATGGAAAGACCTGTGTGTTGTCCTTGTTAATTAATGCAGACAGAGAAGAGCTCCAACTTCTTAATCAAAGCCTCAATTTTGTCCCATCACATTGAATATAATTGCAGAGAGTCCCTGTCATCCTAGATTCAGATGATTAAGGTGAGAAAAAACGTCACCCAGATAGTCCAGTCGTGTGAGACTCGTCATCAAGCTCATAACACACTGTGGCTGAGGAAAGGCACTACTCCCAATATAAGTGAACCCCAAAACAAAGTAGTTCTCATCATATTTACGCCTCTTCGATGGTCTAACGTCCCTGTCTGTTGTTCGGTGCTTTCCCGGGTAAGGCGACAGTAGCTTGGTGCTTTCCCAGGTAAGAGGGCAGTAGCTTGGTGCTTTCCCAGGTAAGGGGGGTAGTAGCTCTTTGGCTGCATCAGATTCACAACTGTCAGTGTCCATGCTAGCTGGGCTAACAACAAATGTAGAACTACTGATGCTAGCATTGGATGTGCTCGTGAAAGCAGAACCACTTGTCTCGTTGACAGGTGCAGGTGTAGTACTGCTGGTAGTAGCAGTATGATGTCCTAGTAGTAGTAGCAGTATGATGTCCTAGTAGTAGTAGCAGTATGATGTCCTAGTAGTAGTAGCAGTATGATGTCCTAGTGGTAGTAGCAGTATGATGTCCTAGTGGTAGTAGCAGTATGATGTCCTAGTAGTAGTAGCAGTATGATGTCCTAGTAGTAGTAGCAGTATGATGTCCTAGTAGTAGTATCAGTATGATGTCCTAGTGGTAGTAGCAGTATGATGTCCTAGTGGTAGTAGCAGTATGATGTCCTAGTAGTAGTAGCAGTGTGATGTCCTAGTAGTAGTAGCAGTATGATGTCCTAGTAGTAGTAGCAGTATGATGTCATAGTAGTAGTAGCAGTATGATGTCCTAGTGGTAGTAGCAGTATGATGTCCTAGTAGTAGTAGCAGTATGATGTCCTAGTAGTAGTAGCAGTATGATGTCCTAGTAGTAGTAGCAGTATGATGTCCTAGTAGTAGTAGCAGTATGATGTCCTAGTAGTAGTAGCAGTATGATGTCCTAGTAGTAGTAGCAGTATGATGTCCTAGTGGTAGTAGCAGTATGATGTCCTAGTAGTAGTAGCAGTATGATGTCCTAGTAGTAGTAGCAGTATGATGTCCTAGTAGTAGTAGCAGTATGATGTCCTAGTAGTAGTAGCAGTATGATGTCCTAGTAGTAGTAGCAGTATGATGTCCTATTAGTAGTAGCAGTACTACCAGTAGAGCTGGTAGTAGCAGTATGATGTCCTAGTAGTAGTAGCAGTATGATGTCCTATTAGTAATAGCAGTATGATGTCCTAGTAGTAGTAGCAGTATGATGTCCTAGTAGTAGTAGCAGTATGATGTCCTAGTAGTAGTAGCAGTATGATGTCCTAGTAGTAGTAGCAGTATGATGTCCTATTAGTAGTAGCAGTATGATGTCCTAGTGGTAGTAGCAGTATGATGTCCTAGTGGTAGTAGCAGTATGATGTCCTAGTAGTAGTAGCAGTATGATGTCCTAGTAGTAGTAGCAGTATGATGTCCTATTAGTAGTAGCAGTATGATGTCCTAATGGTAGTAGCAGTATGATGTCCTAGTGGTAGTAGCAGTATGATGTCCTAGTAGTAGTAGCAGTATGATGTCCTAGTAGTAGTAGCAGTATGATGTCCTAGTAGTAGTAGCAGTATGATGTCCTAGTAGTAGTAGCAGTATGATGTCCTAGTAGTAGTAGCAGTACTACCAGTAGAGCTGGTGGACGAGGGCCTTACTTTTTTAAACCATTTATCAATTTTCGAGCAAACGGAATGAGCAACAGCTACGTTTGGCTACATACAGACCGTTAGTGGGATTCCCGTGAGAGAGTAACGGTTCATGTGATTGGATGTTAATTATTTGACTAGGCTACCTGTATTTGACATTGTGTTGTTATTTTCGCTGAACACTAGATGGTTTCACTGTATTTTTTGGCAGTGAAACGAGGCTACTCAGCCGAGAAGAAAAACTCACCCGAATGTATAGCCACGTTGGAAAATATAAACGGACTGAAAATGTGAAGAATACCTGGCCTAGAGAACAAGCCTCCATTTTCCACATCTCAATGTGTTTTA
The DNA here is from genome assembly GCF_013265735.2 of Oncorhynchus mykiss. Taxonomy (NCBI): domain Eukaryota; kingdom Metazoa; phylum Chordata; class Actinopteri; order Salmoniformes; family Salmonidae; genus Oncorhynchus; species Oncorhynchus mykiss. The sequence goes on along the minus strand of NC_048572.1, from coordinate 84,628,478 downwards.
CTATCTACTGTTACACAGAGATGTGAACTGAGACAGGAGAGAAACCTTCAGCCATTTCTCTCCC
>NC_048572.1:84600914-84625914 GCF_013265735.2 Oncorhynchus mykiss | reverse complement strand
CCCCTGTCTCTGTTGACCTGGCTGGATTGGTCCCCTGTCTCTGTTGTCCTGGCTGGATTGGTCCCCTGTCTCTGTTGTCCTGGCTGGGTTGGTCCCCTGTCTCTGTTGTCCTGGCTGGGTTGGTCTCCTGTCTCTGTTGACCTGGCTGGATTGGTCCCCTGTCTCTGTTGTCCTGGCTATGTTGGTCCCCTGTCTCTGTTGTCCTGGCTGGGTTGGTCTCCTGTCTCTGTTGACCTGGCTGGATTGGTCCCCTGTCTCTGTTGTCCTGGCTGGGTTGGTCCCCTGTCTCTGTTGACCTGACTGGGTTGGTCCCCTGTCTCTGTTGACCTGGCTGGATTGGTCCCCTGTCTCTGTTGTCCTGGCTATGTTGGTCTCCTGTCTCTGTTGACCTGGCTGGGTTGGTCCCCTGTCTCTGTTGTCCTGGCTGGGTTGGTCCCCTGTCTGTTGTCCTGGCTGGGTTGGTCCCCTGTCTCTGTTGTCCTGGCTGGGTCGGTCCCCTGTCTCTGTTGTCCTGGCTATGTTGGTCCCCTGTCTCTGTTGTCCTGGCTGGGTTGGTCCCCTGTCTCTGTTGACCTGTCTGGGTTGGTCCCCTGTCTCTGTTGTCCTGGCTGGGATAGTCCCCTGTCTCTGTTGACCTGGCTGGGTTGGTCCCCTGTCTCTGTTGACCTGGCTGGGTTGGTCCATTGTCTCTGTTGACCTGGCTGGGTTGGTCCCCTGTCTCTGTTGACCTGGCTGGGTTGGTCTCCTGTCTCTGTTGACCTGGCTGGATTGGTCCCCTGTCTCTGTTGTCCTGACTGGATTGGTCCCCTGTCTCTGTTGTCCTGGCTGGGTTGGTCTCCTGTCTCTGTTGACCTGGCTGGATTGGTCCCCTGTCTCTGTTGTCCTGGCTGGGTTGGTCCCCTGTCTCTGTTGTCCTGACTGGATTGGTCCCCTGTCTATGTTGTCCTGGCTGGGTTGGTCCCCTGTCTCTGTTGACCTGGCTGGATTGGTCCCCTGTCTCTGTTGTCCTGGCTGGATTGGTCCCCTGTCTCTGTTGTCCTGGCTGGGTTGGTCCCCTGTCTCTGTTGTCCTGGCTGGGTTGGTCTCCTGTCTCTGTTGTCCTGGCTGGGTTGGTCTCCTGTCTCTGTTGACCTGGCTGCGTTGGTCTCCTGTCTCTGTTGACCTGGCTGCGTTGGTCCCCTGTCTCTGTTGACCTGGCTGGGTTGGTCCCCTGTCTCTGTTGACCTGGCTGGGTTGGTCCCCTGTCTCTGTTGACCTGGCTGGATTGGTCCCCTGTCTCTGTTGTCCTGGCTATGTTGGTCTCCTGTCTCTGTTGACCTGGCTGGGTTGGTCCCCTGTCTCTGTTGACCTGGCTGGGTTGGTCCCCTGTCTCTGTTGACCTGGCTGGGTTGGTCCCCTGTCTCTGTTGACCTGGCTGGGTTGGTCCCCTGTCTCTGTTGACCTGGCTGGGTTGGTCCCCTGTCTCTGTTGTCCTGGCTGGGTTGGTCCCCTGTCTCTGTTGTCCTGGCTATGTTGGTCCCCTGTCTCTTGTTGTCCTGGCTATGTTGGTCCCCTGTCTCTGTTGTCCTGGCTGGGTTGGTCCCCTGTCTCTGTTGTCCTGGCTGGGTTGGTCCCCTGTCTCTGTTGTCCTGGCTGGGTCGGTCTCCTGTCTCTGTTGTCCTGGCTGGGTTGGTCCCCTGTCTCTGTTGTCCTGGCTATGTTGGTCCCCTGTCTCTGTTGTCCTGGCTATGTTGGTCCCCTGTCTCTGTTGACCTGGCTGGGTTGGTCCCCTATCTCTGTTGTCCTGGCTGGGTTGGTCCCCTGTCTCTGTTGACCTGGCTGAGTTGGTCCCCTGTCTCTGTTGACCTGGCTGGATTGGTCCCCTGTCTCTGTTGTCCTGGCTGGGTCGGTCCCCTGTCTCTGTTGTCCTGGCTGGGTTGGTCCCCTGTCTCTGTTGTCCTGGCTATGTTGGTCCCCTGTCTCTGTTGTCCTGGCTATGTTGGTCCCCTGTCTCTGTTGACCTGGCTGGGTTGGTCCCCTATCTCTGTTGTCCTGGCTGGGTTGGTCCCCTGTCTCTGTTGACCTGGCTGAGTTGGTCCCCTGTCTCTGTTGACCTGGCTGGATTGGTCCCCTGTCTCTGTTGTCCTGGCTGGGTCGGTCCCCTGTCTCTGTTGTCCTGGCTGGGTTGGTCCCCTGTCTCTGTTGTCCTGGCTGGGTTGGTCCCCTGTCTGTTGTCCTGGCTAGGTCGGTCCCCTGTCTCTGTTGTCCTGGCTGGGTTGGTCTAGGGGACCACAGCTGTGGCCTACCAGTATCACGTTGCCAAGTGTCTCTCCATGCTGGATGTGGTTACTTTTAATTAAAATGAATCCATTTCCATCCCCATCAATTTTCGCTAGATGACCATATGGACACTTCAAAAAAACACAATCTAATTTCCATCCATCCATCCAGCCGCCCACCCACTCCTCTCCCTTATTCTCAACCCTCCTGTTCCCCTGCACTCATGTCTGGACAAACAATGGCTAACCGGTTTACAGATTTCTACCTCAGCTCTTAACGACACATCAGTTTACAGAGCACTACTACTGAACCTTCTAGAAAACCCCTTTAACACATCAGTTTACAGAGCACTACTACTGAACCTTCTAGAAATCCCCTTTAAAACATCAGTTTACAGACCACTACTACTGAACTTTCTAGAAAACCCCTTTAACACATCAGTTTACAGAACCTTCTAGAAAACCCCTTTAACACATCCGTTTACAGAGCACTACTACTGAACCTTCTAGAAATCCCCTTTAACACATCAGTTTACAGACCACTACTACTGAACCTTCTAGAAAACCCCTTTAACACATCAGTTTACAGAGCACTACTACTGAACCTTCTAGAAAACCCCTTTATAACAGAGAAAATATCAACGTTCTCTTTCTGAGGTGTTTAGTGTGTAGAACTGCGTGTGGGCTGCGCCATTAAGAGGCAATTACACGCCTATTAGCCATGCATATACTATGTATTTACCATTCACCTTTCATTTTGAAGGACTAAGGATTCTTCTAGAAACGGCAGGCTAGGAGAGTGACTCGGGAAAAGTAATTCTAACCGTTTACGTGAAGTCAACTTGTACATTTTAGCAGAGATCCTACTCGTATCCATAGCGACTAATACTCATCGTGAAACATATTGTACATCTCGGATTGATGCCCTTATGACACATGTATTTTTTACCAGTCTGTTTATGCCATAGCAGAAACTGATCTGGGACCAGGCTAGTACAATAACAGGCATGGCAGGGACTTGACATGATAGCAGAAACTGATCTGGGACCAGGCTAGTACAATAACAGGCGGGCAGGGACTTGACATGATAGCAGAAACTGGTCTGGGACCAGGCTAGTACAATAACAGGCATGGCAGGGACTTGACATGATAGCAGAAACTGATCTGGGACCAGGCTAGTACAATAACAGGCGGGCAGGGACTTGACATGATAGCAGAAACTGATCTGGGACCAGGTTAGTACAATAACAGGCATGGCAGGGACTTGACATGATAGCAGAAACTGATCTGGGACCAGGCTAGTACAATAACAGGCATGGCAGGGACTTGACATGATAGCAGAAACTGATCTGGGACCAGGCTAGTACGATAACAGGCATGGCAGGGACTTGACATGATAGCAGAAACTGATCTGGGACCAGGCTAGAACAATAACAGGCATGGCAGGGACTTGACATGATAGCAGAAACTGATCTGGGACCAGGCTAGTACAATAACAGGCGGGAGCACTAAGAGAAGCTCAGTGGTCTCGACTGTCATGAAAGGGACACTACAGATGTCTCAGATTAAAACTAAAATGAAAATGAAAATAAAAAGTACCAAAATGTTTCCCATCGACGCCCATGAAACAAGTCGACATGAAACAAGTCAACATGAAACAAGTCGACATGAAACAAGTCGACATGAAACAAGTCAACCTGAAACAAGTCAACCTGAAACAAGTCAACCTGAAACAAGTCAACCTGAAACAAGTCAACATGAAACAAGTCAACATGAAACAAGTCAACCTGAAACAAGTCAACCTGAAACAAGTCAACATGAAACAAGTCAACATGAAACAAGTCAACATGAAACAAGTCGACATGAAACAAGTCGACATGAAACAAGTAGACATGAAACAAGTCAACCTGAAACAAGTCAACATGAAACAAGTCAACATGAAACAAGTCAACCTGAAACAAGTCGACATGAAACAAGTCAACATGAAACAAGTCAACCTGAAACAAGTCGACATGAAACAAGTCAACATGAAACAAGTCGACATGAAACAAGTCGACATGAAACAAGTAAACATGAAACAAGTCAACATGAAACAAGTCAACATGAAATAAAAATATAAACCATTATATTTAAAGGATAATGTCGACATGGTGGGTTTTGTTCTGTGTGACTTTGAGTATGACCTTGTTGGTGAAGGAGTGGTGGTCTATTGTGATGTAGAGTGACCTGGGTTGATTACGGTGTCTTCCCTAGGGATCAACGGGGCCCGGGTTGATTACAGTGTGTTCCCTAGGGATCAACGGGGTGTCTGAGGTCACCACTCAGGATTGATTGCCCTGCCCCGTCTGTACAGGACGGGGTTAAATGCTCACATGAGACTAATGATGTCACAAGGCCTCATATAGATTCTGGAACACTGGGGAGGGAGGGATTCTATTGGTCGACCCCCAATAATGGATCTCACAAAACAGGTGGAACGGTTTGGGTACTAAAATGGCTGGAAATCCCAGAAATCTCACTGAATTGAAAAGCAACATGCATTTGAAAACAGGAAACAACACATCCCTTTAAAAAAAAAAAATGTTTTAAACTTCCTTCTCCCAGTGTGAAAAGGAACTTTATCTAGTCTCATCTGTCTCCAACAACAAATGACAATTTGGTGCAGGCAGCTATGAATCTACATCATCGTTATGCAAAATGTATCAGATGTAAATGTAGGTCCCTTATATCACTATGAAGAGAAGCAGCCTGAGGTCTGACAGGCTGGGATAGATATCTGCTTTGTGTAGCTGGCTGTTTTGAATATGACCCAGACAACTGTCTCCTGCTGTCCTTACCAGCCCATTGTAGAGAGAGGCTCGGTGACTGTCCTTAACTACCAACCTATTGTAGAGAGAGGCTCAGTGACTGTCCTTAACTACCAGCCCATTGTAGAGAGAGGCTCAGTGACTGTCCTTAACTACCAGCCCATTGTAGAAAGAGGCTCAGTGACTGTCCTTAACTACCAGCCCATTGTAGAGGGAGGCTTAGTGACTGTCCTTAACTACCAGCCCATTGTAGAGAAAGGGTCAGTGACTGTCCTTAACTACCAGCCCATTGTAGAGAGAGGCTTAGTGACTGTCCTTAACTACCAGCCCATTGTAGAGAGAGGCTTAGTGACTGTCCTTAACTACCAGCCCATTGTAGAGGGAGGCTTAGTGACTGTCCTTAACTACCAGCCCATTGTAGAGGGAGGCTTAGTGACTGTCCTTAACTACCAGCCCATTGTAGAGAGAGGCTTAGTGACTGTCCTTAACTACCAGCCCATTGTAGAGAGAGGCTCAGTGACTGTCCTTAACTACCAGCCCATTGTAGAGGGTGGCTTAGTGACTGTCCTTAACTACCAGCCCATTGTAGAGAGAGGCTCAGTGACTGTCCTTAACTACCAGCCCATTGTAGAGGGAGGCTTAGTGACTGTCCTTAACTACCAGCCCATTGTAGAGAGAGGCTCAGTGACTGTCCTTAACTACCAGCCCATTGTAGAGAGAGGCTCAGTGCCTGTCCTTAACTACCAGCCCATTGTAGAGGGAGGCTTAGTGACTGTCTGAACAGAAGACGAGGTTTCCAGTTGGTCACGACACAGAGACTGTCTTTGTCTGAGAATTAAAAGGCCCCACTGGCTCGTTTTACCTGGTATTGATCTGATTACTGGAGTTTGTTAGGCAGCAGAACAGAGGGGACCAGCTTTAGAAGAGATCTGTCTGTCTTAACCTATAGAGAGGTCAGGCTTAAACACAGTATAGACAGGACTTCAGAGTATCATATGAATCATGATAAGAAGAAAGCATCCACCTCTGATTAATAGCATTACTGTAGTTAGGGAGCAGGGGAGAACAGGGAGGGACAGGGGAGAACAGGGAGGGACAGGGAGGGAGCAGGGGAGAACAGGGAGGGAGCAGGGGAGACAGCTATAGTAGGACTGTCTGTCTGTCTGTCTGTCCCCGCCCGCCCGCCCGCCTGCCTGCCTGCGCCTATAGAGAGGTAAGGCTTTCACAGTAGAGAGAAGAGCAAGAGGACCACATATCTAGATAGAAGCTACCACATCAGAAAGGCTAATTAACAAGAGAATAATATTACACTCAATTGTCTATCTTTGTTTCCCGTCTGACTAACGGAGGGCTGAGTTTAATTTATTTTACCACTCAAACATCACACAACCACTTCATTCGTCCTATATGTCGCAGGGTCAGAGGTGAAAAAAGGGGCTGAAGTGACTCATCTCTACATTATTGTGGAGGGAACTGGAAGCCTTGGCGTAGAGCACGCCGTCGGGATTCTAGAGTACAATGGTAGAGAATAAAATGTGTTCCCGAAGGTCAGTAATACACTGACACGTGTTTAAATGCGAAGCCAACGGTCACACAGCGAGCGGCAGGGGAGGTTAAAACGTGAGATAGAAAATGAGAGTGTATGCGTGTGTGATCTAATTGAATTACAGTGACCCTGTGACAGCGCTGTGGTTGAGGTTATGTGCTGAATTAATTTTTGGTCCCTGACCCCTCCTCTTCTGTAGGGCATCTCTCCACACTCGACAACCCCGGGGGCCACACAGACTCCCAGGGGCCCCAGAACCCTAGCGACAGTGACACGTCTCGAAGAGAGCACTTCTCCAAACCCCTATCTTCATTAAGATGGACAGCAGGGCACTGAGGTCATACGCACGCACGCACGCACGCACACACACACACACACACACACACACACACACCCGCACACACACACACACACACACTCCCCATGTACTGTTTCTAGAATATTCTACAGAACACCAGCAGACTGAGTGCATTTGGAAAGCAGCTGAGTATGGTGCTATCAGAATCCACCTAGGAGACCAAGTGGACTGGACCGGTACAGTTTTGCCTTCCTGCGTCACTTCATACCCAGAAGATCTCCACTGAACAGAACCACATGGGTTTTATCGGTCTCTATGTGACCACCGATGACTCCAGAACAAAGTTAACTATAAATTCAAAACTTGCCAAATGTCTTTGCAATTGATTACAAACAATCCACGTATAATGAGATGCTTCAAACGAAAGCCCGAATGACTGTATTAAAATATAAAACAGTAGGCTATATGTCTATATCAATCATATTGAAATAAATTTAATGTTTAATCAATTGAGTTCTATTTTGCTACTTGTTGCCTACTGTCTGTAATTTATATCAAAATATTTCATGACTTTGCCAAATTGTAGGTGGTAATATCTCTCTAGGATCTGATCCGTCATCAATATTGTGAAATAATTATAATGTTAAGGTCAGATTTGAATGGAAAAAGCTGATCCGAGACCAGCACTCCTTTACGTTCCTATCAGCGTTGACACACGCTCCAACGACGCACTTAGCGACCGTTCTCACTGGCGTGGTGTTCTGGGAAAACGCATGTTGCATCTTGGGTCGTTGTAGGAAAGATGTTTAAAACACTCGTAAGACTCAGTTCCAGCGCCATCGGGGGAAAATGGGCCCTGGAGTGGTATGTACAGAGTTAAAATGGGCCCTGGAGTGGTATGTACTGAGTTAAAATGGGCCCTGGAGTGGTATGTACGGAGTTAAAATGGGCCCTGGAGTGGTATGTACAGAGTTAAAATGGGCCCTGGAGTGGTCTGTACGGAAAAATTGGGCGTGCAAAATTATTCAGCCCCATTAAGTTAATACTTTGTAGCGCCACCTTTTGCTGCGATTACAGCTGTAAGTCGCTTGGGGTATGTCTCTATCAGATTTGCACATCGAGAGACTGAAATATTTTCCCATTCCTCCTTGCAAAACAGCTCGAGCTCAGTGAGGTTGGATGGAGAGCATTTGTGAACAGCAGTTTTCAGTTCTTTACACAGATTCTCGATTGGATTCAGGTCTGGACTTTGACTTGGCCATTCTAACACCTGGATATGTTTATTTTTGAACCATTCCATTGTAGATTTTGCTTTATGTTTTGGATCATTGTCTTGTTGGAAGACAAATCTCCGTCCCAGTCTCAGGTCTTTTGCAGACTCCATCAGGTTTTCTTCCAGAATGGTCCTGTATTTGGCTCCATCCATCTTCCCATCAATTTTAACCATCTTCCCTGTCCCTGCTGAAGAAAAGCAGGCCCAAACCATGATGCTGCCACCACCATGTTTGACAGTGGGGATGGTGTGTTCAGCTGTGTTGCTTTTACGCCAAACATAACGTTTTGCATTGTTGCCAAAAAGTTCAATTTTGGTTTCATCTGACCAGAGCACCTTCTTCCACATGTTTGGTGTGTCTCCCAGGTGGCTTGTGGCAAACTTTAAACAACACTTTTTATGGATATCTTTAAGAAATGGCTTTCTTCTTGCCACTCTTCCATAAAGGCCAGATTTGTGCAATATACGACTGATTGTTGTCCTATGGACAGAGTCTCCCACCTCCGCTGTAGATCTCTGCAGTTCATCCAGAGTGATCATGGGCCTCTTGGCTGCATCTCTGATCAGTCTTCTCCTTGTATGAGCTGAAAGTTTAGAGGGACGGCCAGGTCTTGGTAGATTTGCAGTGGTCTGATACTCCTTCCATTTCAATATTATCGCTTGCACAGTGCTCCTTGGGATGTTTAAAGCTTGGGAAATCATTTTGTATCCAAATCCGGCTTTAAACTTCTTCACAACAGTATCTCGGACCTGCCTGGTGTGTTCCTTGTTCTTCATGATGCTCTCTGCGCTTTTAACGGACCTCTGAGACTATCACAGTGCAGGTGCATTTCTATGAAGACTTGATTACACACAGGTGGATTGTATTTATCATCATTAGTCATTTAGGTCAACATTGCATCATTCAGAGATCCTCATTGAACTTCTGGAGAGAGTTTGCTGCACTGAAAGTAAAGGGGCTGAATAATTTTGCACGCCCAATTTTTCAGTTTTTGATTTGTTAACAAAGTTTGAAATATCCAATAAATGTCGTTCCACTTCATGATTGTGTCCCACTTGTTGTTGATTCTTCACAAAAAAATACAGTTTTATATCTTTATGTTTGAAGCCTGAAATGTGGCAAAAGGTCGCAAAGTTCAAGGGGGCCGAATACTTTCGCAAGGCACTGTATGTACTGAGTTAAAATGGGCCCTGGAGTGGTATGTACGGGGTTAAAATGGGCCCTGGAGTGGTATGTACGGAGTTAAAATGGGCCCTGGAGTGGTATGTACTGAGTTAAAATGGGCCCTGGAGTGGTATGTACAGAGTTAAAATGGGCCCTGGAGTGGTATGTACAGAGTTAAAATGGGCCCTGGAGTGGTATGTACAGAGTTAAAATGGGCCCTGGAGTGGTATGTACTGAGTTAAAATGGGCCCTGGAGTGGTATGTACGGAGTTAAAATGGGCCCTGGAGTGGTATGTACGGAGTTAAAATGGGCCCTGGAGTGGTATGTACGGGGTTAAAATGGGCCCTGGAGTGGTATGTACGGGGTTAACCTCTTAGAGCTCTAGGGGCGCTATTTCATTTTTGGATAAAAAACGTTCCCGTTTTAAGCGCGATATTTTGTCACGAAAAGATGCTCGACTATGCATATTCTTGACAGTTTTGGAAAGAAAACACTCTGAAGTTTCAGAATCTGCAAAGATTTTGTCTGTAAGTGCCCCAGAACTCATTCTACAGGCGAAACCAAGATGATGCATCACCCAGGAATTAGCAGAATTTCTGAAGCTCTGTTTTCCATTCTCTCCTTATATGGCTGTGATTGCGCAAGGAATGAGCCTACACTTTCTGTCGTTCGCCCAAGGTCTTAGCAGCATTGTGACGTATTTGTAGGCATATCATTGGAAGATTGGCCATAAGAGACTACATTTTCCAGAGGTCCGCCCGGTGTCCTTTGTCTAAATTTGTGCGTAATCTTCAGGTGCGGTCATTTTCTCCTGGGATTCAGGAGAGAAAGCATGTGTCCAAGAACGATGTATCAATGAAGAGATATGTGAAAAACACCTTGAGGATTGATTCTAAACAACGTTTGCCATGTTTTCAGTCGATATTATGGAGTTAATTTGGAAAAAAGTTTGCGTTTTGAGGACTGAATTTATGGATTTTTTTTGGTAGCCAAATGTGATGTATAAAACGGAGCTATTTCTAATACACAAGGAATCTTTTTGGAAAAACTGAGCATCTGCTATCTAACTGAGAGTATCCTCATTGAAAACATCAGAAGTTCTTCAAAGGTAAATGATTTTATTTGAAGGCTTTTATGTTTTTGTTAATGTTGCGTGCTGGATGCTAACGCTAATGCTAACGCTAAATGCTAACGCGAAATGCTAACTCTAGCTAGCTACTTTTACACAAATGATTGTTTTCCTATGGTTGAGAAGCATATTTTGAAAATCTGAGATGACAGTGTTGTTTACAAAAGGCTAAGCTTGAGAGATGGCATATTTATTTCATTTCATTTGCGATTTTCATAAATAGTTAACGTTGTGTTATGCTAATGAGCTTGCTGATAGATTTACACAATCCTGGATACAGGGGTTTTTTCATAGCTAAACGTGACGCAGAAAACGGAGCGATTTGTCCTAAACAAATAATCTTTCAGGAAAAACTGAACATTTGCTATCTGAGAGTCTCCTCATTGAAAACATCTGAAGTTCTTCAAAGGTAAATGATTTTTTTGAATGCTTTTCTGTTTTTTTGTGTAAATGTTGCCAGCTGAATGCTAATGCTAAATGCTACGTTAGCCATCAATACTGTTACACAAATGCTTGTTTTGCAATGGTTGAGAAGCATATTTTGAAAATCTGAGATGACAGTGTTGTTAACAAAAGGCTAAGCTTGAGAGCTAGCATATTTATTTCATTTCATTTGCGATTTTCATGAATAGTTAACGTTGCGTTATGGTAATGAGCTTGAGTCTGTATTCACGAACCCGGATCCGGGATGGGGAGATCAGAAAGGTTAAAATGGGCCCTGGAGTGGTATGTACGGGGTTAAAATGGGCCCTGGAGTGGTATGTACGGGGTTAAAATGGGCCCTGGAGTGGTATGTACAGGGTTAAAATGGGCCCTGGAGTGGTATGTACGGGGTTAAAATGGGCCCTGGAGTGGTATGTACGGGGTTAAAATGGGCCCTGGAGTGGTATGTACAGAGTTAAAATGGGCCCTGGAGTGGTATGTACAGAGTTAAATTAAGCAGCAAATTGCACAGCGTGAGCAGCGTCTCCTTAAGCAAACAAACAAACAAACAAACAAGCTAGAGCAAAAAATGAATATTCAGCAGTCCAGTTTAATGTAATAGTGCACTTCTGTTAAGAGGCAGACCGACTGAACAAATTACACGATGAACTACAAGTCGAAGTCTATTTGGTCTCTTCCATCGGTATAAAATCTAAAGAAACATACGTCTTTGTTAATGTATTATAATATATGCCATTTAGTAAACGCTTTTATCCAAAACAACTTAAAAGTACAGCGAGTGTGTTTTAGTAAGTGACTCCAACTCCAACTTGAGTGTTATTAACGCCATGAACCACAGGTATGGCTGTATTCTGGCATGATCCTGGGGTTTAAAGAGCATGTTTTTAGTCATACATGAAGTACAGTATACTTACTGTCAGCCTGAGAGGAGAGCACCAGGCAGCTGAGTAGCAGCAGGAGGGATGGCACCGCCCCCCTGGGCAGGAGGGGAACTGCAGGGTGAATGTTTGGCACCATGATGGTCCAGGTTGGCACAGCGACTCCTCCTCCTCGCTCCCCTCAACGAAGACACAAAACGCCGACTCCTCTTCGCTCCCCTCAACGAAGACAGACACCTCACCTCACACGATCAAACACAGACACCTGGGAGGAGACAGAGAAAAGACAGGACGTTAGTGTTTTCATTTAAATCTGATCTGATCTGATCTGATCTGACGGAAGTCATCTGCAAAACGCTGGTACAAAAGCCAGACAAGAAAAAAAGTGTAGCTTGGATCCATCAAAGACACAATCGGTAACAACACTATCCAGGCTATATAACACCAGGCTATATAACACCAGGCTATATAACACCAGGCTATATAACACCAGGCTATATAACACCAGGCTATATAACACCAGGCTATATAACACCAGGCTATATAACACCAGGCTATATAACACCAGGCTATATAACACCAGACTATATAACACCAGGCTATATAACACCAGGCTATATAACACCAGGCTATATAACACCAGGCTATATAACACCAGGCTATATAACACCAGGCTATATAACACCAGACTATATAACACCAGGCTATATAACACCAGGCTATATAACACCAGGCTATATAACACCAGGCTATATAACACCAGGCTATATAACACCAGGCTATATAACACCAGGCTATATAACACCAGGCTATATAACACCAGGCTATATAACACCAGGCTATATAACACCAGGCTATATAACACCAGAGACCGCCGCATTAGCAGTTTCCTAAACGTTAAGAAATGCAGCATAACAACCAACAGAGAATCGTGGGGAGACAAGAAAACTAACCCCTACTTGACGGGGAATAGCTACCCCTCTAACCCCTCCTTGACAGGAGATAGCTACCCCTCTAACTCCTCCTTGACAGGAGATAGCTACCCCTCTAACTCCTCCTTGACAGGAGATAGCTACCCCTCTAACCCCTCCTTGACAGGAGATAGCTACCCCTCTAACTCCTCCTTGACAGGAGATAGCTACCCCTACTTGACGGGCGATAGCTACCCCTTTAACAGCTCCTTGACGGGCGATAGCTACCCCTCTAACCCCTCCTTGACGGGTGATAGCTACCCCTCTAACCCCTCCTTGACGGGTGATAGCTACCCCTCTAACCCCTCCTTGACGGGTGATAGCTACCCCTCTAACCCCTCCTAGACGGGTGATAGCTACCCCTCTAACCCCTCCTAGACGGGTGATAGCTACCCCTCTAACCCCTCCTAGACGGGTGATAGCTACCCCTCTAACCCCTCCTAGACGGGTGATAGCTACCCCTCTAACCCCTCCTAGACGGGTGATAGCTACCCCTCTAACCCCTCATTGATGGGCGATAGCTACCCCTCTAACCCCTCCTTGATGGGTGATAGCTACCCCTCTAACCCCTCCTTGACGGGTGATAGCTACCCCTCTAACCCCTCCTTGACGGGTGATAGCTACCCCTCTAACCCCTCCTTGATGGGTGATAGCTACCCCTCTAACCCCTCCTTGATGGGTGATAGCTACCCCTACTTGACGGGTGATAGCTACCCCTCTAATCCCTCCTTGATGGGTGATAGCTACCCCTCTAACCCCTCCTTGATGGCTACCCCTACTTGACGGGTGATAGCTACCCCTCTAACCCCTCCTTGACGGGCGATAGCTACACCTCTAACCCCTCCTTGACGGGTGATAGCTACCCCTCTAAACCCTCCTTGACGGGAGATAGCTACCCCTACTTGACGGGCGATAGCTACCCCTCTAACCCCTCCTTGATGGGTGATAGCTACCCCTCTAACCCCTCCTTGACGGGCGATAGCTACCCCTCTAACCCCTCCTTGACGGGTGATAGCTACCCCTACTTGACGGGTGATAGCTATCCCTCTAACCCCTCCATGACGGGTGATAGCTACCCCTCTAACCCCTCCTTGGCGGGTGATAGCTACCCCTCTAACCCCTCCTTAGCGGGTGATAGCTACCCCTCTAACCCCTCCTTGACGGGTGATAGCTACCCCTCTAACCCCTCCTTGACGGGTGATAGCTCCCCCTCTAACCCCTCCTTGACAGGTGATAGCTACCCCTCTAACCCCTCCTTGATGGGTGATAGCTACCCCTCTAACCCCTCCTTGACGGGTGATAGCTACCCCTCTAACCCCTCCTTGACGGGTGATAGCTACCCCTCTAACCCCTCCTTGATGGGTGATAGCTACCCCTCTAACCCCTCCTTGACGGGTGATAGCTACCCCTCTAACCCCTCCTTGACGGGTGATAGCTACCCCTCTAACCCCTCCTTGACGGGTGATAGCTACCCCTCTAACCCCTCCTTGATGGGTGATAGCTACCCCTCTAACCCCTCCTAGACGGGTGATAGCTACCCCTCTAACCCCTCCTAGACGGGTGATAGCTACCCATCTAACCCCTCCTTGATGGGTGATAGCTACCCCTCTAACCCCTCCTAGACGGGTGATAGCTACCCCTGTAACCCCTCCTAGACGGGTGATAGCTACCCCTCTAACCCCTCCATGACGGGCGATAGCTGGGGACAGACTAGTACACAGTGACTCCCTGGGGACAGACTAGTACACAGTGACACCCTGGGGAGTCATACCTTCTCATACCTTAACTTATACCTTAACTCATACCTTCTCTAGGGACCTGGGGGAACAGACAGTTCAGGAAACAGAAAAATGAAAAATAACAATTGTCAAGGAACAGAATCAGAACCGGGAACGAAAGTGATCAATACTGTTCCGGAATAGAACTGTTATTTTAAAAGCATAGGAACCGCTTAATAACGATATTTTACGTTCTGGGCATTTATTTCCAGTCCCACAAAAAACACAACAAAGCATATTTTCAAAGCCCTCACTCTGTCACTCAGAAACTAATTCCAGCGTCTGACTGCCAGCTGGAAATCTTTGCCAGTATGTATGTAGGCTACCTGTCCCTCCGAAGCCTAGGCTACTGTAGCCCCTCCCCCCCAAAGCCTAGACTAATGTAGCCCCGCCCCCTCCAAAGCCTAGGCTACTGTAGCCCCTCCCCCCCAAAGCCTAGACTAATTTAGCCCCTCCTCCCCCAAAGCCTAGGCTACTGTAGCCCCTCCCCCTCCAAAGCCTAGACTAATGTAGCCCCGCCCCCCCCAAAGCCTAGGCTACTGTTGCCTACTGATGTTACAAGCGTGATTTAGAAATTAGGGAGAGATGAGTTTTTGTTTTATTTCCGATGCCCCTCTGCACACACATGCTTGTCCAACATTAAGACAACTCTCAGAAGTTCAAAGACATTCAACGTTTCCTCCGTAGGTATAATCCTGTGGGTCTAATTCAGATAATGCATGTTATAACAATCTACCCAGCGCTTCCAGCCAAGCCTCCTCTCTCCTCCGCAATCTTTCACTCACATCTTGCGGCCTACACTTGTCTGTCCAATGCATGTAAACGACTAGATCTTGCCCACTCTACAGCCAACCTGCTCAAACTGCACCGATTGGTGAACTCATTTATTGTCTTGCTAAATAAAAAGGGACCAGAAAGGAACAACATCGGTTCGGTTCTGAACTTTATTTTGCTGGAACGGAACAAAGAAAATAATGGTTCTGTTCAGAACTAAACGATTGGAAAAGAATGTTGGTTCCAAACCCTCTGCTTTTTCTCAGAGATGTGGTGCCAAGAAACTAAAACACGGTTCCTTCTACCAGCCTCCTACAGAATACAAAATGTGTCCATGCTTGGTGGGTGACCAGTCAGCGTTCAGTTAGAGAAACAACTGCTAAACCTCTCTAAAAACCTGCAGAGGTGTTGACTAGCCCATTACTCACAGGACTGTTTCAATACACACACAGAGAGCCCCCCCCCCCTCTCCCACAGAGAGATTTTAACAAGCTAAAAATTCAACAACCCAAAAAATGTCTCTCTTCATCCGGGCCTTTAATCTCTTTTGACAAGTTGCTTGGCGAAGAAAGGAGAAGGATGAGAATGAGAAGAAAGTGAGGTAACGCCTTGGCGTGCCGTGTGTTATGAGTCACAGCGTTGCCCCGTCGGCTGTTTCACCTCGGACTCCCTGTATCTCATAATTTTACCTTTATTCCCACAGAGGAAAAAAAAACACCCCCAAGTTAACTGAACGCCTAAGAAAGTGAATCTTATTCTCCACGTTCTTTGGGCCTGGGATTTGTTGGTATTATAAGTCTGTAGGTAGAGAGAGAGAGAGAGGAGAGAGAGGAGAGAGAGGAGAGAGAGGAGAGAGAGGAGAGAGAGGAGAGAGAGAGGAGAGAGAGAGAGAGAGAGAGAGAGAGAGAGAGAGAGAGAGAGAGAGAGAGAGAGAGAGAGAGAGAGAGAGAGAGAGAGAGAGAGAGAGAGAGAGACAGCGAGAGAGAGAGACAGCGAGAGAGAGAGAGAGAGAGAGACAGAGAGAGAGAGAGAGAGACAGAGAGAGAGAGAGACACACAGAGAGAGAGAGAGAGAGAGACACACAGAGAGAGAGAGAGAGAGAGACACACAGAGAGAGAGAGAGAGAGACACACAGAGAGACAGAGAGAGAGAGAGAGAGAGAGAGAGACAGACAGACAGACATACAGAGAGAGAGAGAGACAGAGAGAGAGACACAGAGAGAGAGAGAGAGAGAGAGAGAGACACACAGAGAGAGAGAGAGACAGAGAGAGAGAGAGAGAGAGACACAGAGAGAGAGACACAGAGAGAGAGAGAGACACAGAGAGAGAGAGAGAGACACACAGAGAGAGAAACAGAGAGAGAGAGAGAGAGAGACATTAAATTCTACAACCACCTAAAAGGAAGCGATTCCCAAACCTTCCATAACAAAGCCATCACCTACAGAGAGATGAACCTGGAGAAGAGTCCCCTAAGCAAGCTGGTCCTTGTTCACAAACCCACCCCACAGAGCCACAGGACAGAAGCGCAATTAGACCCAACCAAATCATGAGAAAACAAAAAGATAATTACTTGACACATTGGAAAGAATTAACAAAAAAACAGAGCAAACTAGAATGCTATTTGGCCCTAAACAGAGACTGACCCAAACTTAAGGAAAGCTTTGACTAAGTACAGACTCCGTGAGCATAGCCTTGCTATTGAGAAAGGCCGCCGTAGGCAGACCTGGCTCTCAAGAGAAGACAGGCTATGTGCTCACTGCCCACAAAATGAGGTGGAAATTGAGCTGCACTTCCTAACCTCTTGCCTAATGTATGACCATATTAGAGACACATATTTCCTTTAGATTACACTGATCCACAAAAAATCCGAACAACCCATATTTATGCTTATATATACTTTAACCATTTGTATATCGTTACAACACTGTATATATACGTAATATGACATTTGTAATGTTTATTTCACTTTTGTATATTATCTACTTCACTTGCTTTGGCAATGTTAACATATGTTCCCCATGCCAATAAAGCCCCTTGAATTGAATTGAGAGAGCGTCAGAGAGAGAGAGAGAGAGAGAGAGAGAGAGAGTCAGAGAGACAGAGAGAGAGGGCAGAGTGTGAGAGGACAGAGAGAGAGAGAGAGAGAGAGAGAGAGAGAAAGGACAGAGAGAGAGAGAGAGAGGACAGAGAGTGAGAGGACAGAGAGAGAGAGAGAGAGAGAGAGACAGAGACAGGGAGAGAGAGAGAGAGAGAGGACAGAGAGTGAGAGGACAGAGAGAGAGAGAGAGAGAGGCAGGGAGAGAGAGAAAGGACAGAGAGTGAGAGGACAGAGAGAGAGAGAGAGAGGGAGAGAGACCGAGAGTGAGAGGACAGGGAGAGAGAGAAAGGACAGAGAGTGAGAGGACAGAGAGAGAGAGACTGATAAAACTTGGCATGTCGCTTTGTGAGCTCCAAACTCTTGGCAGCGAGGGGGTATCTTTCACAGCAGATGAGTGTGTGTGTGTAGGGATATCTTTCACAGCAGGTAGGTGTGTGAGTGTGTGTGTGTGTGCGTGCGTGCGTGGATATCTTTCAGATGCCAGAGAGAGACAGATGCTTTTCATCTTCAATCAGACACATTCCTGGAGGCATGATGTTTACTCTGCATTTATTTATTTATTATTATTTTGTTTGTCCCCTGCGGATTAGCACCCCCTGGCCACACGCAAATACACTGGGGAGGTGTGTGTGTGTGTGTGTGTGTGTGTGTGTGTGTGTGTGTGTGTGTGTGTGTGTGTGTTGCATGTAAATCTGCTCCACTAACACACAGCAGGGTATGAGAGGAGTGACTGCAGTGTGAGACAGCAGGGTATGAGAGGAGTGACTGCAGTGTGAGACAGCAGGGTATGAGAGGAGTGACTGCAGTGTGAGACAGCAGGGTATGAGAGGAGTGACTGCAGTGTGAGACAGCAGGGTATGAGAGGAGGGACTGCAGTGTGAGACAGCAGGGTATGAGAGGAGTGACTGCAGTGCGAGACAGCAGGGTATGAGAGGAGTGACTGCAGTGTGAGACAGCAGGGTATGAGAGGAGTGACTGCAGAGTGAGACAGCAGGGTATGAGAGGAGGGACTGCAGTGTGAGACAGCAGGGTATGAGAGGAGTGACTGCAGTGTGAGACAGCAGGGTATGAGAGGAGTGCACAGGAAGAGCAGTGTCTACTAACATGTGAGAGAGAGAAACAGAGAGAGAGAGAAACAGAGAGAGAGAGAAACAGAGAGAGAGAGAAACAGAGAGAGAGAGAGAGAGAGAGAGAGAAACAGAGAGAGAAACAGAGAGAGAAACAGAGAGAGAAAGAGAGAGAAAGGGAGAGAGAGAGAAACAGAGAGAGAGAGAAAGAGAGAGAAAGAAACAGAGAGAGAGAGAAACAGAGAGAGAGAGAAACAGAGAGAGAGAATGTGTCCTTGTTAGCATGCGTGTGACTGTGTGATGTATGCAAGCCCTGAATGCTGATTGGCTGACAGACGTGGCATATCAGACCGTATACCACGGGTATGACAAAACATTTATTTTTACTGCTCTAATTACATTGGTAAAGAGTTTATAGTAGCAATAAGGCACCTCGGAAGTTTGTGATATATGATCAATATACCACGGCTAAGGGCTGTGTCCAAGCACTCCACGTTGCATCGTGCCTAAGAACAGCCCTTAGCCGCGGTAAATTGGCCATATAGCAAACTAGTCAACTGATATCTGTCTATGACAGCAAGGCATCTCAGTGGGTGTCAGTCTACATGCCAATATTGACCAGTTGTATCCAACAGTAGTCTATACGGACTCTGAATAACAACATTACAGAAGCTGGTAGAAGACTGGACCAGCAGGCTAGTCTCTCCTCTGTTTGTGAATAAAGGTAGGTGGTGGAGTGAGTCTACTACTTAACTACTCTCTCCACTGTCAAATTGTACCATTAACAATCCCACAGGAACCTCGTTAACTAGTCACTTTTCCAAGACAAGTCAGAGCAGGCTTCCACTAAAGCCTAGACCAGGGGGAGGTTTAAAGAACAGCCATAGACCAGGGGAAGGTTTAAAGAACAGCCATAGACAAGGGCGAGGTTTACAGAACAGCCATAGACCATGGGGAGGTTTAAAGAACAGCCATAGACCAGGGGGAGGCTTTAAAGAACAGCCATAGACCAGGGTGGAGGTTTACAGAACAGCCATAGACCAGGGGGAGGTTTACAGAACAGCCATAGACCAGGGGGAGGTTTAAAGAACAGCCATAGACAAGGGGGAGGTTTAAAGAACAGCCATAGACCAGGGTGGAGGTTTAAAGAACAGCCATAGACAAGGGGGAGGTTTACAGAACAGCCATAGACCAGGGGGAGGTTTAAAGAACAGCCATAGACCAGGGTGGAGGTTTACAGAACAGCCATAGACCAGGGTGGAGGTTTAAAGAACAGCCATAGACAAGGGGGAGGTTTACAGAACAGCCATAGACCAGGGGGAGGTTTAAAGAACAGCCATAGACCAGGGGGAGGTTTACAGAACAGCCATAGACCAGGGGGAGGTTTAAAGAACAGCCATAGACAAGGGGGAGGTTTAAAGAACAGCCATAGACCAGGGTGGAGGTTTACAGAACAGCCATAGACCAGGGGGAGGTTTACAGAACAGCCATAGACCAGGGGGAGGTTTAAAGAACAGCCATAGACAAGGGGAAGGTTTAAAGAACAGCCATAGACCAGGGGGAGGTTTAAAGAACAGCCATAGACCAGGGTGGAGGTTTAAAGAACAGCCATAGACAAGGGGGAGGTTTAAAGAACAGCCATAGACCAGGGGGAGGTTTAAAGAACAGCCATAGACCAGGGTGGAGGTTTACAGAACAGCCATAGACCAGGGGGAGGTTTAAAGAACAGCCATAGACAAGGGGGAGGTTTAAAGAACAGCCATAGACCAGGGTGGAGGTTTACAGAACAGCCATAGACCAGGGGGAGGTTTACAGAACAGCCATAGACCAGGGGGAGGTTTAAAGAACAGCCATAGACCAGGGGGAGGTTTACAGAACAGCCATAGACCAGGGGGAGGTTTACAGAACAGCCATAGACCAGGGGGAGGTTTAAAGAACAGCCATAGACCAGGGTGGAGGTTTAAAGAACAGCCATAGACCAGGGTGGAGGTTTACAGAACAGCCATAGACCAGGGGGAGGTTTAAAGAACATCCATAGACCAGGGGGAGGTTTACAGAACAGCCCTTCATAATAAAGCCTTGATAATTTTGACAGGCTGCATCACTGCCCGGTACGGCAACAGCACCGCCTTCGATCACATGGTGCTATAGAGTGTGGTGTGGACGGCCCAGTACATCACTGGGGCCCAGCTCCCTGCCACCCAGGACCTCTATATCAGAGTGTGGTGTGGACGGCCCAGTACATCACTGGGGGCCAGCTCCCTGCCACCCAGGACCTCTATATCAGAGTGTGGTGTGGACGGCCCAGTACATCACTGGGGCCCAGCTCCCTGCCACCCAGGACCTCTATATCAGAGTGTGGTGTGGACGGCCCAGTACATCACTGGGGACCAGCTCCCTGCCACCCAGGACCTCTATAAAAGAGACCGCAGTAGGAAGGCCCGGGAAATGGTTAAAGACTCCAATCACCCATGTCATAGACTGTTCTCTCTGCTTCCACACAGCAAGCTGTACATATCTACCTCCATCACTCCAGTATCCCTGTCTCCTTACCCCTATACATATCTACCTATACATATCTACCTCCATCACTCCAGTATCCCTGTCACCTTCTCCCTATACATATCTACCTCCATCACTCCAGTATCCCTGTCACCTTCCCCCTATACATATCTACCTCCATCACTCCAGTATCCCTGTACATGGTAATATGGTAGACCTTCTATATAGTTTGATTACTAACTAACTTATTGGGTGTTCCTCAACATGCATACTACCGTTCTCTGAGCATGCAAATTGGAGCAAATCGAACCAGGTCTAATCGCCCAACATCGGTGCCCCACCTCACTAAATGCTCTTGTGGCTGAATGGAAGCAAGTCCCCGCGGCAATGTTCCAACATCTAGTGGAAAACCTTCCCAGCAGAATGGAGGCTGTTATAGCAGCAATGTTCCAACATCTAGTGGAAAGCCTTCCCAGAAGAGTGGAGGCTGTTATAGCAGCAATGTTCCAACATCTAGTGGAAAACCTTCCCAGCAGAATGGAGGCTGTTATAGCAGCAATGTTCCAACATCTAGTGGAAAGCCTTCCCAGCAGAATGGAGGTTGTTATAGCAGCAATGTTCCAACATCTAGTGGAAAGCCTTCCCAGAAGAGTGGAGGCTGTTATAGCAGCAATGTTCCAACATCTAGTGGAAAACCTTCCCCAGAAGAGTGGAGGCTGTTATAGCAGCAATGTTCCAACATCTAGTGGAAAACCTTCCCAGCAGAATGGAGGCTGTTATAGCAGCAATGTTCCAACATCTAGTGGAAAGCCTTCCCAGAAGAGTGGAGGCTGTTATAGCAGCAATGTTCCAACATCTAGTGGAAAGCCTTCCCAGAAGAGTGGAGGTTGTTATAGCAGCAATGTTCCAACATCTAGTGGAAAACCTTCCCCAGAAGAGTGGAGGCTGTTATAGCAGCAATGTTCCAACATCTAGTGGAAAACCTTCCCCAGAAGAGTGGAGGCTGTTATAGCAGCAAAGGGGGGACCAACTCCATATTAATGCCCATGATTTTGTAATGAGATGTTGGATGAGCAGGTGTCCACATACTTTTGATAATGTAGTGTACTTTCCGTGTGTTTTTCTTATAGTATTACAGTGTTATTGATTATTGCATCGTGGGGTTTTGAGTTTCCAAGAAAGGCATTTCCCTGGACTTGTGCACGTGACATTAAAACTTGAAACTTGAAACTTGCAACCAGGCGCAGGGCTTTTCATAAAGTCGATGGCCACATTGGCCAGGCAGAACCAATGGGCTCAGGACATGTATGTTAGCGGCAGAGATGCTGGATGTCAGCTGGCGTTAAGAGACAGCAGAACAGGTATGTCTGAATAGCTCTGCACAGACAGATGGACATTGTGGTGTCGTTCTGCCTCAGCCAGGGAGTACTCTGCTGGTAGAGACGGACCAACGATGGACGGACCAACGATGGATGGACACACTGCTGAATAAAAACGGTGCAATTGCCCCCTCTCCCTTCCTCCCACCAACTCTCCATCCCACCCTCCCTCCACCCTCCCTCCCACCCCCTCTCCCTCTTACCTCCTCGTTTTACCTCAGCCAGCAACAAAACAGTGTTAGTTTTACCTCAGCCAGCTACCTCAGCCAGCAACAAAACACACCGTGTTTGTTTTTACCTCAGCCAGCTACCTCAGGCAGCAACAAAACACAGTGTTCATTTTACCTCAGCCAGCTACCTCAGGCAGCAACAAAACAGTGTTCATTTTACCTCAGCCAGCTACCTCAGCCAGCAACAAAACACAGTGTTTGTTTTTACCTCAGCCAGCTACCTCAGGCAGCAACAAAACACAGAGTTAGTTTTACCTCAGGCAGCAACAAAACACAGTGTTCATTTTACCTCAGCCAGCTACCTCAGGCAGCAACAAAACACAGTGTTCATTTTACCTCAGCCAGCTACCTCAGGCAGAAACAAAACACAGTGTTCATTTTACCTCAGCCAGTAACAAAACACAGTGTTCATTTTACCTCAGCATACAGAGAATGCATCCCAAATGGGGCCCTATTCCATAGTGCACTAATTTTGAACAGGACCCACAGGGCTCTGGTCTAAAGTAGTGCACTATATAGAGAATAGGCTGCCGTTTTGGATGCAGAGGAGAAAGCCAGAAGTCGGAAAACTCCAGAGAATAACTAGGCCAACATGCTGGGCTGATCTCCATGTAACCAAATGAAGCACTAGCTGAAAGTAACCAAATTACTTCCCCCAACAGCTTCACAAATCCCAGTCTGCATCCTAAATCACACCCTATGCCGTATATAGTGCACTAGTTTTGACCAGGGCCTATAGGGGCTTTGGTCTAAAGCAGTGCACTATATAGGGAATAAAGGTGCCATTTGGGACGCAAACCTTAGTTGTTTCCAGTCTCCACACCAAGCCTGATGGTGCATGTAGTTTTCCAAGGGGGGGGAGAGAGACGAGGCAGAGCACTGACATTCAGCCAACAAAGACTAATGTCCTGTGACCTGGTTGGCTGGTTGGCTGGTTTTACTGGGCCTTTGTTTACAAGGCAATCCTGTCTGGTTAATTGTTAAGGCTTTAGTGCTGGGGGCAGGAGACTGTGAGTGCTCAGTAGAGAAAACACATTCAAGCAAAGAGCATTTCCTTCAGATAACCAATGGCCAAATCTAGCCTGTCTGTCATTCAGATAGCCTAGCCAATATCTACCATTCAGATAGCCTAACCAATATCTATCATTCAGATAACCAATGGCCAAATCTAGCCTGTCTGTCATTCGGATAATTGTCCTGTGAGAATAGGTCAGATCAGCTTGGCAATACATGACTTGGGCCAGACCCAGAAGAGGGAGGGGGGGGGGGGGGGGGGGGGGGGGGGTTTGACAGTTCAGACCCCCACGGGACAAAAACGATGAAAGTGTTTTTGTTAAGAGAGGGATGTGATCTTAGCACCTGTAAGAGGGAATTAGTTGTATAACTTTGTACGAGTAAGTAGTCACCGCCCCCTTGAGTGAGGTCAGAGAGCGTGTCAGCCTGACGGAACCTCCCCTTTTTGAAGGACAGTATAAAAAACTATGGGTTATGAATTGACATATCAGACCAGAGAGGTGTCGAGCTGCAGCTCACGTCCAAAGTGATTGGAACTCTGAAATCTGAACACGAGGTAGAGACGATAGTTACCTCCCGGACAATCGCTGGTACGGCTGATTAGTATCTAGAAAAGCTCATTGAAGTGGGACCATTCTACTACTATCTACCATTCAGATAGCCTAGCCAATATCTAGCCTGTCTATAATTCAGATAGCCCAGCCAATATCTACCATTCAGATAGCCTAGCCAATATCTACCATTCAGATAGCCTAAACAATATCTACCATTCAGATAGCCAAAATCTAGCCTGTCTATCATTCAGACAGCCTAGCCCATATCTACCATTCAGATAGCCTAGCCAATATATACCATTCAGATAGCCTAAACAATATCTACCATTCAGATAGACAGGCTAGATTTTGGCTATCATTCAGATAGCCTAGCCACTATCTACCATTCAGATAGCCTAGCCACTATCTACCATTCAGATAGCCTAGCCACTATCTACCATTCAGATAGCCTAGCCACTATCTACCGTTCTGATAGCCTAGCCACTATCTACCGTTCTGATAGCCTAGCCACTATCTACCATTCAGATAGCCTAGCCACTATCTACCATTCAGATAGCCTAGCCACTATCTACCGTTCAGATAGCCTAGCCACTATCTACCGTTCAGATAGCCTAGCCAATATAGCCTAGCCTAGCCAAGACTCTGATTAGTCTAGTCTAAGACATTAAAAGTGCAAGATGTGTGACTACTGAGCAAGGTTCGAAGTGATAAACTACCTTTCTATCAGGTTAGATGTTAGAGAACACGTGGATGTCACACATCGGTCAGGTATGTGACGAGGTCAGCACATGAAGGCCTAAACGTGGTGACGTCAGCACGCAAACGTCGTTAGCGG